>NW_027139547.1:0-159964 GCF_035084215.1 Heptranchias perlo | reverse complement strand
TGGGGCCTGAGGCCGGGGACTGGGAGTCGGGGAGGGGCCTGAGGCCGGGGACTGGGAGTCGGGGAGGGGCCTGAGGCCGGGGACTGGGAGTCGGGGAGGGGCCTGAGGCCGGGGACTGGGAGTCGGGGAGGGGCCTGAGGCCGGGGACTGGGAGTCGGGGAGGGGCCTGAGGCCGGGGACTGGGAGTCGGGGAGGGGCCTGAGGCCGGGGACTGGGAGTCGGGGAGGGGCCTGAGGCCGGGGACTGGGAGTCGGGGAGGGGCCTGAGGCCGGGGACTGGGAGTCGGGGAGGGGCCTGAGGCCGGGGACTGGGAGTCGGGGAGGGCCTGAGGCCGGGGACTGGGAGTCGGGGAGGGGCCTGAGGCCGGGGACTGGGAGTCGGGGAGGGCCTGAGGCCGGGGACTGGGAGTCGGGGAGGGGCCTGAGGCCGGGGACTGGGAGTCGGGGAGGGGCCTGAGGCCGGGGACTGGGAGTCGGGGAGCGCCTGAGGCCGGGGACTGGGAGTCGGGGAGGGGCCTGAGGCCGGGGACTGGGAGTCGGGGAGGGGCCTGAGGCCGGGGACTGGGAGTCGGGGAGGGCCTGAGGCCGGGGACTGGGAGTCGGGGCGGGCCTGAGGCCGGGGACTGGGAGTCGGGCCTGAGGCCGCTCTCGGGTCGCTCGGTTCCTGCGCGGTTTCCAGGGGCAACGGATTCCGGGCCCAGGCCCAGCGACCGTTACTATGGGCGGCCTGGTATTATGGGATGGAGGGAGAGGCCTGTCCCCAACTTTAGTTCTTTCAATGTGGACGCCGGGCAGGGTGGGATGTGTCGGAGGTCCCCGGGGTGTTTGGGTCACGGGGGGAGGGGGGAGACAGGCTGAGGGTGGGGGGGACTCGGTTTGGAGTGAGGGAAGAGGGGGAGACAGGCTGAGGGTGGGGGGGACTCGGTTTGGGGTGAGGGAAGAGGGGGAGACAGGCTGAGGGTGGGGGGGACTCGGTTTGGGGTGAGGGAAGAGGGGGAGACAGGCTGAGGGTGGGGGGGACTCGGTTTGGAGTGAGGGAAGAGGGGGAGACAGGCTGAGGGTGGGGGGGACTCGGTTTGGGGTGAGGGAAGAGGGGGAGACAGGCTGAGGGTGGGGGGGACTCGGTTTGGGGTGAGGGAAGAGGGGGAGACAGGCTGAGGGTGGGGGGGACTCGGTTTGGGGTGAGGGAAGAGGGGGAGACAGGCTGAGGGTGGGGGGGACTCGGTTTGGAGTGAGGGAAGAGGGGGAGACAGGCTGAGGGTGGAGGGGACTCGGTTTGGAGTGAGGGAAGAGGGGGAGACAGGCTGAGGGTGGGGGGAACTCGGTTTGGGGTGAGGGAAGAGGGGGAGACAGGCTGAGGGTGGGGGGGACTCGGTTTGGGGTGAGGGAAGAGGGGGAGACAGGCTGAGGGTGGGGGGGACTCGGTTTGGGGTGAGGGAAGAGGGGGAGACAGGCTGAGGGTGGGGGGAACTCGGTTTGGGGTGAGGGAAGAGGGGGAGACAGGCTGAGGGTGGGGGGGACTCGGTTTGGAGTGAGGGAAGAGGGGGAGACAGGCTGAGGGTGGGGGGGACTCGGTTTGGAGTGAGGGAAGAGGGGGAGACAGGCTGAGGGTGGGGGGGACTCGGTTTGGAGTGAGGGAAGAGGGGGAGACAGGCTGAGGGTGGGGGGAACTCGGTTTGGGGTGAGGGAAGAGGGGGAGACAGGCTGAGGGTGGGGGGGACTCGGTTTGGGGTGAGGGAAGAGGGGGAGACAGGCTGAGGGTGGGGGGAACTCGGTTTGGGGTGAGGGAAGAGGGGGAGACAGGCTGAGGGTGGGGGGGACTCGGTTTGGGGTGAGGGAAGAGGGGGAGACAGGCTGAGGGTGGGGGGACTCGGTTTGGGGTGAGGGAAGAGGGGGAGACAGGCTGAGGGTGGGGGGGACTCGGTTTGGGGTGAGGGAAGAGGGGGAGACAGGCTGAGGGTGGAGGGGGACTCGGTTTGGGGTGAGGGAAGAGGGGGAGACAGGCTGAGGGTGGGGGGGACTCGGTTTGGGGTGAGGGAAGAGGGGGAGACAGGCTGAGGGTGGAGGGGGACTCGGTTTGGGGTGAGGGAAGAGGGGGAGACAGGCTGAGGGTGGGGGGGACTCGGTTTGGGGTGAGGGAAGAGGGGGAGACAGGCTGAGGGTGGGGGGGACTCGGTTTGGGGTGAGGGAAGAGGGGGAGACAGGCTGAGGGTGGGGGGGACTCGGTTTGGGGTGAGGGAAGAGGGGGAGACAGGCTGAGGGTGGGGGGGACTCGGTTTGGGGTGAGAGAAGAGGGGGAGACAGGCTGAGGGTGGGGGGGACTCGGTTTGGGGTGAGGGAAGAGGGGGAGACAGGCTGAGGGTGGGGGAACTCGGTTTGGGGTGAGAGAAGAGGGGGAGACAGGCTGAGGGTGGGGGGGACTCGGTTTGGGGTGAGAGAAGAGGGGGAGACAGGCTGAGGGTGGGGGGGACTCGGTTTGGGGTGAGGGAAGAGGGGGAGACAGGCTGAGGGTGGAGGGGACTCGGTTTGGGGTGAGGGAAGAGGGGGAGACAGGCTGAGGGTGGGGGAACTCGGTTTGGGGTGAGAGAAGAGGGGGAGACAGGCTGAGGGTGGGGGGGACTCGGTTTGGGGTGAGAGAAGAGGGGGAGACAGGCTGAGGGTGGAGGGGACTCGGTTTGGGGTGAGGGAAGAGGGGGAGACAGGCTGTGAGGGTTTCAAATCAGTAAAATAGGTCCTTGAAATGTGGCTCATTCCAACAGACAGGTCTCCTGGTCAAACCAGTCCCGCCCTGGGCTGTCCCTGGATTAACATGAGAATGGACAGGTCCCTGAGGGAGACCCATTGAGATTCAGTCTAATATCTCAAAGGCTGAAGCAGGGAGCTCCCCGGGGGGAGGGGATGGCCGTGTGTCTCGTCCCAAACCCTCCCCAGGGGCGGGGACAATCTCTCAGTCTGCCGGGGTCCTCCAGCCTGTCCTGAGTGTATTTCTCTCTCTGTCTCTCTCCCAACTTTTCTCTCTTTTTAGATTCTCTGGTTTGTAATCGGGATTTGTGTTTCAGTGTTGGTGCTGAGGGATTGTCGGTGTAACTGGGAGAGGGAGTGGGAGGGAGGGAGCTCTGGGCTCTTGCTGTGCCTTTTTAATCCCTTGTTTTTGTATTTTAATCAATTCCCTCTCTCTCTCTCTCTCTCTCTCTCCCCTCAGGAAACTTTTCGATGAAATGCTGCAAGGAGATGATCCAGAAAGAGACATTTTGTGAGAAGGAGGAGGAGGAATCCTGGGCCAAGAATCGTTCTCACCGCTGGGGACTGACTGACTGAGACCTTCACCGCAGCCTGGACCCGATGGGGGCCACGTGAGTAATGTCTTGGTTACTCTGGGGGATCACTGGGACATTCTGGGGACACTGGACGATCACTGGGACATTCTGGGGACACTGGGGGATCACTGGGACATTGTACAGGAGCTGACACTGAGACACACACTGACCGTCTGACAGTGCAGCGCTCCCTCAGTACCGACCGTCCGACAGAATATCACCATCTGTTCGAGCCCAAATTCCTCCCTTCGTTCATTGCAAGTGCAACTTTTCAGAAATAACACAAAGTGGATCAAACTATTATTCAGAGGCTGACAATGTGACATATCTCGGGTCTGAATTGAAATTAAAAGCACTTTCAGGGAGCGTCCTGCAGCACGCAGAGAGCCGAAATGTGAAAACAGCCTCCAAATGTTTTCTTAGTTTGAAGTTTAATTTTTGAAAAGGTCACCGACAACTCAGAAAAAAATAGTGTTAATTCCGAAGCCATTTTGGGCCCCCATGTGAAATTGTATTGTAATGGAACCACACAGACACATGGGGAAGCTCGGGAGCAAACTGATTGGAATTTGAGATTTTAATCCCATATTCATTTGTGGCACAGCTCAGCTCAATTCAAACCCAATGTCTGTGCAAGGGACACGTGTCTCCTGACTGTACAGTCTGTGTGTGTGTGTGTCTCAGTCTCACTGGTCCCATAACATAACTTTAAAGCAGTAAAATTAACCAGAACCTGCTCCAAAGACAAAACCGATCCAGATCTTGAAGGTGTGATGATTTCCTCCTTCTCTCTGCTCTGTTGGTGGGAGGCTCATTTCCAGTCCCAGGTATTTGTCTATTCCCCATGTCTGATGGGTTGGTTCGTGTGAACAGTTTGTCAGAGAGTGTTTCACTGCCTCAGGGTGTTTACAGAGAGAGAGAAGCAGCTCCCATCCTGGTCTGAAAGACCCAGTCAATGAGAGATTTATAAAACAATCCAGCCCAGTGGAGTTAAACCTTGTCCCCCATTAATCCAAACACACCATATTGTGAGCAAAATTCAACATTTCACAGGGCCAGTGAGTCCCTGACACGGATTGTACCCACCTCCCTAAACTCAACACAACTCGTTACTGTAAAAAGTGTCTGTCAAAACACAGCCCGTTTAGGGACTGAACCCCTCAAATAACCGTTACACTCAACATTGCAATCTCTCAGTGAATCGTTCCCTTTTACCCACTGTGTACTGTACACGTACAGGAGCTCACACTGAGACACACACGGGCCGTACAGTATCAGACAGGAGTGAATCGTTCCCTTTTACCCACTCTGTGCTGTACACGTACAGGAGCTGACACTGAGACACACACGGGCCGTACAGTATCAGACAGGAGTGAATCGTTCCCTTTTACCCACTCTGTGCTGTACACGTACAGTACAGTTGTGGTGGTGGTTGTTGTGGCGGCCCAAACGCAAAGGCCGCCGCTCTGGCATCGCTCTGGGATCTCCGGCTGCACCCTGGCCTCACTCTGGGCTGACTGGGTGCACTCTGGGACCCCGGCATTACTCTGGGGTCACTGGGACATTCTGGGGTCACTGCGGGATCACTGGGGACACTCTGTCGGCCTCTTGCCGCCATGTGACAAGATGGCGGCGGCGGCCATTTTTTCCAAGATTGTGGCCGCGCTTGCCGCCATTTTGTCCAAGTTGGTGGCTGCGCCTGCCGCCATTTTGCCCAAGATGGCGGCCGCGCCTGCCGCCATGTTTTCCAAGATGGCGGCCGTGCTTGCTGCCATTTTTTCCAAGATGGTGGCCATGCCGGCCGCCATTTTGTCCAAGACGGACTCTGCGCTTGCCTCCATTTTGTCCAAGCTGGCTTCATTTATTATATAAATAATTGAAAAGTTTAAAATGTAATATAAATGACTTAATAGTTTCATTCGTTAAATAAATAATGAATTGCTTATTTTATTATATCAATAATTAAATTGTTTTCAAGTGTTTAATTTATAATATGAATACTTCAAATGTCTCATTTATTATGAAGAGAATTCAATAGTTTAAATTATTCGATTGATTAATTTATTATATAAATAACCAAGAGTTTAATTTATTGTATAAAAAATTCAATAGCTAAATTAATTATATAAATCATTCAATTGTTTAATATATTATAAATAATTCAAGTGTTTAATTTTTTATGTAAATTATTGAATTGTTTAATTTATTATATGAATAATTAAATTGATTAATATATTTGATAAATAATTCAGTAGTTTAATTATATAATAATTCAAGTGTATAATTTAATATATAAATAGCTCCGTTGTTTAATTTATTGTATAAATAATTCAATTTGTGAATTTATTATACAAATAAACAAGTGTTTAATTTATTAATGAAGCATTCAAGTGTATAATTTATTACATAAATAGTTCATTTGTTCAATTTATTATTTAAATAATTCAACTGTTTAATTTATTATCTAAATAATTCAATAGTTCAATTTATTATATAAATAATTAAAAGGTTTTATTTATTAAATAAATAATTCAATAGTTTAATTTATTATATAAATAATCAATTGTTTAATTTTTTACATAACGACTTCAGTTGTTAAAATAAACTATTGAATTATTTTCATAATAAATTAAGCATCTAAATAATTCAATTGATGAAATTATTATACAAATAAACAAGTGTTTAATTTATTATATAATAATGCATGTCTAATTTATTATAAAAAACAATTGTTTAATTTATTATATAAATGATTGAACTGATTATTTGATTCTCTAAATAATTCAATTGTTTAATTTATTATATAAATAATTCATGTTTAATTCATTATATAAATAATTCAAGTGTTTCATTTATTATATAAAAAAATCAATTGTTTAGTTTATTATATAAATAATCCAAGTGTTAAAATTATTATATAAAGAGGTCAAGTGTTTAAATTATATAATTAATTCAAAGGTTTAACTTATCATAGAAAGATTCAAGTGTTTATTTAATCATATTAATAATCCATTATTTAATTTATTGCATGAAGAATTTCAAAATGTTATTTATTATATAAATAATCAATTGTTTAATTCATTATATTCATAATGAATTGTTTAATTGATTATATAAATAATTCAAAGGTTTAACTTATCATAATAAATTGTTTACTTTATTATATAATGAAGTCTCGTGTTTAATTTATTAGACAAATCATTCAAGTGTTTAATTTATTATACAAATAATTCAACTAAATATTGAATTCTTTATATAATAAATTAAACGAAGGAAAATTTATATAATGAATTAAACTATTGAATTATTTCTACGATAAATTAAACACTTGAATCCTTTATATAATAAATAAACACTAATTGTTTATGGAATAAATTAAACAATTGATTATTTAATGAATTGAACTATTCAATTATTTATGAAATGAATTGAACGATTGAATTATTTATATTATAAATTAAACACTTGAATTATCTGCTTCCAATGTCTTTGTTTTTCGGCCTGGTATTAAGATCATCAATGGCGGCTGCATCATCCAGCATGCAGCGCGGTTCAGATTGTGCCCTATCTGAATCTGTGGAGCCCAGCGCGCAGGCGCAGTAGTGACTCATAATCGGTCAGTGTGTCCTGAGCATGCGCGGCCAGTCGAGGCTGCGGGAGGAGCGCGTTCGGTGCAGGTCAGAGGATCGGAGCAAGAGGCTCAATAAACCCCGGGGCCCGGGTCCGGGCTCAGGCCCAGGCTCAGGCTTTACAAACCCCGAGTGCGGCCCCAGACCCGAATATAAAACAGTGAACATTATCCCCCCCTCACTACCCGCCGGGAAATGAAGGGGAAATGGGGATCGGTCAGGGAGCGTCTGTAAATGAAGGAGGAATGGTGATCGGTCAGGGAGCGTCTGTCAATGAAGGAGAAATGGTGATCGGTCAGGGAGCGTCTGTAAATGAAGGAGAAATGGTGATCGGACAGGGAGCGTCTGTAAATGAAGGAGAAATGGTGATGGGTCAGGGAGCGTCTGTAAATGAAGGAGAAATGGTGATGGGTCAGGGAGCGTCTGTAAATGAAGGAGAAATGGTGATCGGTCAGGGAGCGTCTGTAAATGAAGGACAAATGGTGATCGATCAGGGAGCGTCTGTAAATGAAGGAGAAATGGTGATGGGTCAGGGAGCGTCTGTAAATGAAGGAGAAATGGTGATCGGTCAGGGAGCGTCTGTAAATGAAGGACAAATGGTGATCGGTCAGGGAGCGTCTGTAAATGAAGGAGAAATGGTGATCGGTCAGGGAGCGTCTGTAAATGAAGGAGGTATGGAGATCGGTCAGGGAGCGTCTGTAAATGAAGGAGAAATGGTGATCGGTCAGGGAGCGTCTGAAAATGAAGGAGAAATGGTGATCGGTCAGAGAGCGTCTGTAAATGAAGGAGAAATGGTGATCGGTCAGGGGGCGTCTGTAAATGAAGGAGAAATGGTGATCTCTATACCTTTAGTCATCCAGGGAGCTCTAGCTTTGGATGCTGTTCCTTTCCTCCTCGTGGGAATCTGTCTACTCTGTACCCAAACCCACTCCTCCTTGAAGGCCTCCCACTGTTCAATTACTGTTCTGCCTGCCAATTTTTGATTCCAATCCACCTGGACAAGATCCCTTTTTAACTCACTGGAATTAGCCCTCCTCCAGTTAAGAATTTTCACATTTGACTGTCCCTTGTCCTTTTCCATAACTGTTCTAAACCTAATGAGATTATGATCACTGCTGCCCCACTGAAACATGCTCCACCTGCCCCACTTCATTCTCCACACCCAGCCCACTGCTGTACTCACACTCTCTCACACTCTTTCACACACTCACACTCTCTCACACTCACTCTCTCACACTCTCTCTCACACCCTTTCACTTATGGTTTAGGGCCACTGAAAGATGATGCGATGGATTTGGATTTCAGCACAGGGAGGAGGGAGAGTGTGTGGGACGGGGATTTACAGCTTTGAGGAATGAGAGAGGAAATAATGTTCCATAGAAAGTAAAGTTATCTGATCTGAATTTCTATCCTGTAGTTACAGTGATAACTTTTATAAACTACTTTTACAGGGGAGGATTTGCAGAGGGAAACTCAAACCAAAGATCACGTCAAGATCTGACAGAGTCACTCGATTCATCAGGACCTGAATATCATCGACCTTTGAATGTGGAAGGAGAAATGTTTGTCTGTTCTGTCTGTGGGAGATGATTTTAGACATCAGTGTGAGTGGAAAAGCACCGAGACACACACCGAGTGAGAGTGTTCCAGTGCACTGACTGTGGAAAGAGCTTTAACCAGTTACACAGCCAGAAAAAACATCGCACCGTTCACAGCGGGGAGAAACCGTACACGTGTTCTGTGTGTGGACGAGGCTTCAACTGATCATCAACCTGGAGAGACACAAGGACACCCAGACCATGGAGAAACCGTGGAAATGTGGGGACTGTGGGAAGGGATTCAATTACCCGTCCAGGCTGGAAATTCATCAACACAGTCACACTGGGGAGAGGCCGTTCACCTGCTTCGTGTGTGGGAAGGGATTCGCTCAGTCATCCACCCTGCTGACACACCAGCGAGTTCACTCTGATGAGAGACCTTTTAAATGTTCTGACTGTGAGATGAGGTTTAAAAGCAAACTTAATCTGCTGATACACCAACGTACCCATACTGGGGAGAGGCCGTTCACCTGCTCCGTGTGTGGGAAGGGATTCACTATTTCATCCAGCCTCCAGACACACCAGCGAGTTCACACTGGGGAGAGACCTTTTAAATGTTCTGACTGTGAGAAAAGGTTTCAATGCAAAAGGAACCTGCTGACACACCAATGTACCCACACTGGGGTGAGGCCATTCACCTGCTCCGTGTGTGGGAAGGGATTCACTCAGTCATCCCTCCTCCTGAAACACCAGCGAGTTCACACTGGCGAGAGGCCGTTCACCTGCTCCGTGTGTGGGAAGGGATTCACTCGGTCATCCACCCTGCTGACACACCAGCGACTTCACTCTGATGAGAGACCTTTTAAATGTTCTGACTGTGAGAAGAGGTTTCAAAGCAAAAGTAATCTGCTGAAACACCAACGCACTCACACTGGGGAGAGACCGTTCATCTGCTCTGTGTGTGGGAAGGGATTCACTTGGTCATCTGAGCTTCTGACACACCAGCGAGTGCACACTGGGGAGAGGCCTTTTAAATGTTCTGACTGTGAGAAGAGGTTTAAAAGCAAAATTGAACTGCTGAGACACCAACGCACTCACACTGGGGAGAGACCGTTCATCTGCACCGTGTGTGGGAAGAGATTCACTCAGTCGTCCATCCTGCTGACACACCAGCGAGTTCACACTGGGGAGAGGCCGTTCACCTGCTCCTTGTGTGGGAAGCGATTCACTCGGTCATCCATCCTGCTGAGACACCAGCGGGTTCACTCTGATGAGAGACCTTTTAAATGTTCTGACTGTGAGAAGAGGTTTGAAAGCAAAATTGAACTGCTGAGACACCAACGCACCCACACTGGGGAGAGGCCGTTCATCTGCACCGTGTGTGGGAAGAGATTCACTCAGTCATCCAACCTGCTGAAACACCAGCGAGTTCACACTGGGGAGAGGCCGTTCACCTGCACCTTGTGTGGGATGAGATTCACTCGGTCATTCATCCTGCAGAGACACCAGCGAGTTCACTCCGATGAGAGACCTTTTAAATGTTCTGTCTGTGAGAAGAGGTTTAAAAGCAAATTTAATCTGCTGACACACCAACGCACCCACACTGGGGAGAGGCCGTTCTCCTGCTCTGTGTATGGGAAGGGATTCGCTGGGTCATCCACCCTGCTGAAACACCAGCGAGTTCACACTGGGGAGAGGCCGTTCACCTGCTCCGTGTGTGGGAAGAGATTCACTCGGCCATCCAACCTGCAGAGACACCAGCGAGTTCACTCCGATGAGAGACCTTTTAAATGTTCTGACTGTGAGAAGAGGTATAAAAGCAAATTTAATCTGCTGACACACCAACGCACCCACACTGGGGAGAGGCCGTTCACCTGCTCAGTGTGTGGGAAGGGATTCACTTGGGCATCCAACCTGCTGCAACACCAGCGAGTTCACACTGAGAGACCTTTAAATGTTCTGACTGTGGGAAGAGATTTAAAATCAGAAACGAACTGCTGAGACATCAACGCACTCACACTGGGGAGAGACTGTTCACCTGCTCCGTGTGTGGGAAGAGATTCACTCGATCATCCCACCTTCTGAAACATTAATTTGTTGACACTATTGAGTGACCTTTTAATGCAGTGACTGTGAGAAGAGCTTTAAAAGCAGAAATGAACTGCTGACACATCAACGCATGCCCATTGGTTGAGAGACTGTTCACCTGCTCCGTGTGTGGGAAGGGATTCACTCAGTCATCACACGTGCTGAGACACCAGCGAGTTCACGAAATGAGCAGGTCCAACGAGCCGGTCTGTAACACAGGCCAATGACTCAGTGCAGCTCGTTACCCAGTCACAGGGCTCCGTTATAGCCTCTCCTGTCAGTAACACACAAAGAGAAATTGTAAATCTGAAACAGAAAGAGATAATGTATAACACTTCATATCAACCACCAGTTTTTCCCTCTTTCCGGCTTTTAAAACAATCTGTTTCACAGTTTGTCAAACCCGAAACAGCCTCTGGGATTTGCTGATTGAGAATTTCAGTGGAAATTGGGACCGTCATTAAATATCGGAACAAATATCCCCGCTGAGGTTTCGGGATTGTTACTGGTTTATTTGTATCAGTGAGTGGCCAATTTTAAACTTGGTGAGGGTCTAAACCGAAGGTAAGAGCCTGGGATAGACAAGAGATTCTTCAATGTATCAAGTTAAATTACACTGATTCCACCAACACTGGACATCACATCCCTCAAACATTGTTACCTGTTACTGTATAAAACTGGTGAGGGTGGAAATGGGAAATAACTGAAGAAAACTTCATTGTATCAAAGTTAATTCTGATCATTATTATTATACAAACATTCGACAGCCTATCCCTTAAAAAGGACCCAATATCAAACCAGTCCCCAGTCCTTGGGCCTGTGCCTATGTTGTGATTTGCACCCGCTTCTGACTGACTTGGTATCAGACGCACTCCCGTCAACAGTAAACGGATGGAGCCGGATCCATAAGAGAAAAATGAGGACCGACCTCCGCGGTTCTCCCAGAGTGCGGGAGGCGGAGTAACAGCATCAGACAGAGAGATCTCTCTAAACCAGCCGCTGCCGCCGGAGAGAAGCGAGTCCCGTTCCGAGCCGTGTCTGTCAGGCGCCCGCTGACCCTCTCTTCACTGAAGGGGACCGATTCAGCACCAACTCACACACCCACCATTGGATCATTGAATCACCTTCAACACCTGAATTACATCACCACTTAATCCTCTATACACGAGGAAATACAAACCTTGTCCACGCAACTTGCCCTCATAATGTTACCATTTTAGCCCCGGTATCATTCTGGTCTTTCTGCGCTGCACCTCCTGCAAGGCCAATATATCCTTCCTGAGGTCTGGTGCCCAGGACTGAATGCCGTACTCTAAATGTGGCCTTAGCAGAGTTTATAGTATTCTAACATAACTTCCATCCTTTTGAATTCCAGTTCCCTTGAGATAAAGGCCGACATTCCATTAGCCATTTTAATTATTTTTTGCACCTGTCTGCCAACTCTTCGTGATTTCCCGAAGGATCTCTGCTCACCCACAGTTCCTGGCTTCTCACCATTTTGAAAATACTCTGATTTATCTTGCTTAGGGCCAAAGTGGATGGCCTCACATTTCCCCTGATTGAAACTTTGTACAGTCTGGGGCTCTTTTGTATCGAAAATAGAAGTCCTGATATGGGACTTTACGATTATGCAAGGGTTTGATAGGTCAGATGTAGATAAGGTGTTTGTACTTTTGGGAGTGGGGACGTCAGAACTTAGGGCCATGAATATAATAGTCATCAATAAATCCAATCTGGCATTCAAGAGAAGCATATTTATCCAGAGAGTCGTTAGAATGTGCAGCTCGCTCCCACAAGGAGTAGTTAATGCGAATCGCATGGATGCATTTACGGTGAAGCTGGATAAACACATGGAGGAGAAAGGAATATTCGGGTTTGCTCATCGGGTTAGATGAAGAGGGGTTGGAGGAGGCTCGTCTGCAGCATAAACACCGGTATAGTCTAGTTGGGCCGAATTGCCTGTTTCTGTGATGTACATTCGATGTAATTCTATGTAAGCTCCATCTGACACAGTTTTACCAACTCACTGAATCTATCAATTTCATTTTACAACTTTATGCTCCCATCTACACTACTCACTGCACCACCTAACTTGGTGTCGTCGACAAACCTGGATATACCGCTCTCTATTCCTTTATCTGCCTCATTTATACAGATCCCTGGGGGACACCACTAATCAAATCCTGTCAATTTGAGTACATACCCATTAACCCTGCTCTCTGTCTCCTACCTCCAAACCAACTCCCTCCCCATGTCAATGGGTTGCTATAAATTCCACGTGTTCTCATTTCTGTTCACAGTCTCTGATGCTAAACCTTAACGAATGTCTCTGGAAGTCAATGTACACATAACACCCATAGACACTCCATTATTTACCACGTTAGTTACATCTTCAAAACGGTCAACTAGTTTCGTTAGACTTGACTTACACTTTACAAATCCATGCTGACTCTCTCTGATCAATCCATGTTTATCCAAGTGCTCAGTCATTCTTTCCCTAATAACAGATTCTGGTAACTTCCCCACAACAGACGTCAGACTAATAGGTCTATAATTTCCTGCTTTATTTCTCCTACCCTTGATATAAAACAGAATGACATTGGCAATTTTTTCAATCCATGGAACAATTCCTGAATCAAGAGAGTTTTGAACGATCATGACTAAAGCATGTACAATTTCCTCACCTATTCCCCTTAGTCCCCTGGGATGGTCACCATCAGGTCCTGGAGATTTGTCTATCTTTCGTCTCATTGTTTTCTCCAATACCATTATTTTACTTGCACTGAATCCCCTTGATTTATTTTCAGTTTTCCTCGTGTCTCTGGTATATTGTCCTCATGCTTTTCTGTGAGTATCAGCAACTCTGCCATTTCCTGATTTTCAATTACAATATCACCTCCATCTGTCTTTAAGGGCCCACGTTATTCTTAGTCACCCTTCTTTCTCTTAATGTACGTGTGAAAACCTTGAAAGTTGTCCTTAATTTCACTCACAAGTTTTTCTCGTTTTCCCTCTTTGCACCTTTTACGATTTTTTTAGTTTCAGCACCAAAATAAACAACACTTCACTGTGAAATTTGCTCAATTAGTTCTTCAGTGTCAGAGCGAGAATTGTCCATCCCGAATTTATTTAAAGTAACAAACAGAAGCACAAATATTCATTCGTGTATCAAAGCACTGATGGACACAGAAAGATAAACACAGCTTGAAATGCAGTCAGTATCGGGATTCACAGGGAAACTGGCAAGTGAAAGAGACAAAGATAAAACAGTCTGAATCATCAACAGAATGTGACGTGGAGCTGATAGATATTAATGAGAGGAGGTGGGAAACGCTCCCATGAATTGGCTCCGTGGCTTAGTTGGTTAAAGCACCTGTCTCGTAAACAGGAGATTCTGGGTTCAACTCCCAGCGGTGCCTTTGTGTAATTCATGGTGTTTAGTGAATTTGAGAAGCACACAGTGCTGTGTTTTGTTCAGGATCCAACACGGAACTGATCAGGAGGTCTCTTCAAAAATGCCTTTTCATGATACAGTCAGCCCTCTCATAGAATGTGTCCGTGATACGTTCTTGTTTCTGGGCTCGTTAAGGTCGGGGTATAATTCTCGATTCGAGGTTCATACCCTGGAGAAGCCCTAATTTGGAACTAGACTTTTGATCCTTGAACTGCGGTTCAGACTTTTGCAAAGAGAGAAAAGAAGTCCCCAAATCACTCCACCTGAATCTCACGCGGTCTCGGAAGAAGTTCAGTTCAAACAATCAGGACTTTAAAGGCACCTCAATGACCTGCACTTTCATTGAACGAGCTTTGCTTCCAATTGCATTCGACCTTGAAACCGCTCTGGGCTTTCATCTCACTGAAGCAGATTGTGGCCGCTCTGTATCTGTGAGCATGTCGGTGACGAGGTTAGCTCTGATATTAGTCGCTTTCAATTTTTAAGATCTCACCAAGCTCAGGGAAAAGAAACCGGGAATCGAATTGTCCCTGTAAGTGATGAATTGAAGGGATTGGTGCTCCAAGCAGATCTGGAAAATGCGCAGTGCGGTTGCTCAGGAATTCCAAATCCACCCTCTCACCACTCGGCGATCATATTAACTGAGCTTTACTCTGGCCCAGTGTCACCGCGCTGAAATCGAGTATTTCTCCGGCACGTTTCTCTTAACTTCACAGTTGCTGGTTTAAGAGTGAAGACCGGCTCGTTGGATTTTCACTCCTGCAAGTTTCAACCATTCATTTTGCAAAAGTGAACTGATAGTCGACAGCTGTTATATGGGCTCCTGCAGTCTCAAGGTTTAGCTCATGGAATTACACATTTAGCATCGGGCTTTTCCGCTTGTCTCGGTGGTGTGAAAGTTTGATGATTCGAGTCCTTATTATATTTTTCCTCAGGATTCATCGCCTCAAAGTTCCAGGGTTTCAATGTGTGTTTTGTCTGCAAGAAAATGTACCGTGATCATTGCCGGCTGAGCAGGGCTGATATTTCACCATTTACCCTGTGGTCGGAAATCAGGCACATGAATCATATAAAGGAATGGAACATTGGCTTCACAGAAATCACAATTCATCTTGAGACAAGCCCCCGAAAGGCCCGAAGGGAGGTCACACTCGCAGTAGGAGAGCTGGTTCGCTGTGACAGAGAGATTTCTGCAGTGAGTGAGACCAGACTGTTTCTATTTTCAGAGGATAAATGTCACACCCTTTATTTTGGAAAAGCAAAACGGTGGGGATTTTTATCACAGCCCGATGCCTTTCGTGTTGGATCAGATGTTCCCCGTTGCGTTACTTTCATCTTCATCGGAGAACCGGTTCGGGCGTTCCTGTGATAAGCGGCAACAATTGCCTGTTAATGTTAAATTTAACAACGGCTACACTGAGCTTTCAATCCCACTCTTAAGATGCAGTCTGTAAAATGATGAAATTTCATCACATGCAAAGCACAAAAATCTTATAAAAGTTTTGACTGACTCTCGGTAACCACGTCAGCATCTCCTTCAGTCTGAAATAGAAAGTTATCGGTTGATTAATGGTGATTAAAACAGTCATTCAACTACGAACAGGGTTTAATTAGCTTCATGTAATTATTTATTAAGTTCATAACTCTTGTTAAAGTTAATTCCCTGATTGGGAATGGAACCACTCGGCGGTGGGAGCACTGAATTTTCTCCGACAGGATTGCGCACGGGACACCTTGGGACACTGATTCTCTGATAGTTTACTGGGTAAAGGCCCTGATCCCTGGTCTGTGCTGATTCTCTGATAGTTTACTGGGTAAAGGCCCTGATCCCTGGTCTGTGCTGATTCTCTGATAGTTTACTGGGTAAAGGCCCTGATCCCTGGTCTGTGCTGATTCTCTGATAGTTTACTGGGTAAAGGCCCTGATCCCTGGTCTGTGCTGATTCTCTGATAGTTTACTGGGTAAAGGCCCTGATCCCTGGTCTGTGCTGATTCTCTGATAGTTTACTGGGTAAAGGCCCTGATCCCTGGTCTGTGCTGATTCTCTGATAGTTTACTGGGTAAAGGCCCTGATCCCTGGTCTGTGCTGATTCTATGATAGTTTAGTGGGATTCATTCCGTATCTGTCAGTCTCTGGTACTGTGTGAGAGTGTGGGATTCATTCTGTATCTCTCAGTCTCTGGTACTGTGTGTGAGTGGGATTCATTCTGTATCTCTCAGTCTCTGGTACTGTATGTTAGTGTGTGATTCATTCTGTATTTCTCAGTCTCTGGTACTGTGTGAGAGTGTGGGATTCATTCTGTATCTCTCAGTCTCTGGTACTGTGTGAGAGTGTGGGATTCATTCTGTATCTGTCAGTCTCTGGTACTGTGTGAGAGTGTGGGATTCATTCTGTATCTGTCAGTCTCTGGTACTGTGTGAGAGTGGGATTCATTCTGTATCTGTCAGTCTCTGGTACTGTGTGAGAGTGTGGGATTCATTCTGTATCTCTCAGTCTCTGGTACAGTGTGTGAGTGTGGGATTCATTCTGTATCTGTCAGTCTCTGGTACTGTGTGTGAGTGTGGGATTCATTCTGTATCTGTCAGTCTCTGGTACTGTGTGAGAGTGTGGGATTCATTCTGTATCTCTCAGTCTCTGGTACTGTGTGCGAGTGTGGGATTCATTCTGTATCTGTCAGTCTCTGATACTGTGTGTGAACTTGGGATTGATTCTCTATCTTGTCAGCAGTGTGTGTGAGAGTTTGTGATTCATTCTTTATATGCAGTCTCTCATACTGTGTGTTAGTGTGGGATTCTTTCGGTATCTGTCAGTCTCTGTTTCTCCATGTGAGTGTGGGACTCATTCTTTATATACAGTCCCCAGTACTGTATGTGGGAGTTGAATTCATCCTAAATATGCAGTTACTCATACTGCATGTTAGTGTGGGATTCATACTGTACCTATCAGTCCCTGGTACTTGACGAGAGTGTGGGATTAACTCTGTGTCTGTCAGTCTCTAGTACTGTATGTGAGTTTGGGATTCCTTCTGTATCTGTGAGTGTTGGATTCATTCTGTGTCTGTGTGTCTCTGGTACTGTATCTGAATGTGAGTTTCATTCTGTATCTGTACGTAATTATTCTCTCAGATTACATTATTGCGTTCAATACTTTAGCTTTAATATCTTAATGTTTGAAGAGTTTTACTCCTTATTTAATTTGTAAATATGGACGAACTTTAGGATTTAATGTTGGAGGTTTTAATCAGATAATTTGTGTGCTTTTTGGACTACTATTAAATCTGCATCTCTGTGAGTAATATTGTGGATGATAATGACTCTTTCAAACTGATAAGGTGACATTTTTGAATTGGTTTGTAATGTGTAGATCAGTCTGTAGAAATGGAATACTGTATCCTTCAGTCTAATATTGTATGAGATTTTTGGACTGGTATATAATGTGTATCTCAGTCTGCACTAATAGAATTGATACTCTATCTTTAAATTTCATTCTACGAGTGCATTCTGAACAGGTATCTAATTTGCTTCTCAGGTTTGCTATCTTTCAGTATTTCTCAATCGATACTGTACGTGAGGTTTGGATTTGTCTGCAATTTGTAGCAAATGGTTCACTTTTCGAATGGATATTGCATGTATTAAAGTCATGTGTGAGAGAGTTCTGGGATAGTATTCAATTGGAATCTCGGGTACATTATTGGGATTCATTCTGTCCCTTTCAATCGGATACCATGTGTGATTTCTCTCTGGTATTTAATTCGTAGCTATGTTGCCCTATTGTGAGATTGACACAGTGCCTTTCAATCTGAGAGTGTGATTTTGGACTGGGATTTTTGTATCTACCTGTCAGCGGGACTGAGTTTGGGGCAAATGGAACAGTGTCTGCCTCACCCACTCTGACTGTTGGATTGAAATTGTGTCTCTGGAACTTGGGATCAGTGTGGGACTGACTACTTCTACTGTCTGAGACTGTGGAACTGATGACCTGTCTGTGTCTCTGTGCTCTGTGGGTGATAATGTACCTCCTGTGTGTGAGAAGGAGCTGGCTGCACTCCTCCTTGTGCCTCGGGTGGAGGAAAAATCATATTCATTCTGGATCATTCAAGGATTCGCCTGTGGAAAGAAAATGATCTCTTGTAACTCAAGAAACAGCGAGGTTGAAAATAGAATAGAGATCAGTTTAATATCTCTAATGATCATTTTGAATATCCACAAATGAAAACCAGTGATACAAACAGTGTCAGTGTCTGACTCCACTGCAGCACTCAGCTTCTGCACACCAGGTGTGTTGGGCTGTTTTACAACAATTTAGTGACATCCAGACACAACCCAACCCCTGCACTGATCCATGAATGGGACTACCCGATGGGGCAGGGACCTTTGTCCAGGTCAGGTTTCTAATCCCCTCTCCCATCGGACTAACCGTTCAACCGAAACCAAACAGCCGCTGTTTAAATTGTGTCCTTCACACTTCTCACCTGCTGCCTGCAATAGATGCTCTTTGTATAACTCCCCACATCCTTACTGTCCGGCTCTGTTTCCACTCTTCACTGTCCAATAACAATAAACAGGGTGAGACTGGAACTAAACCAGGACCATTCACTCCTGGTTTGGGGAGTGAAAGCAGCAATGGTTTTAATAGCAGGTTCTTCCCATCCTCTCTCCCTTCCCCTGGACACACCCTGTCCACACACAGCCCGAGAATGACCTCTCCCTTCCCCCCTCTCACTCCATGTTCCGGGACCAGTTCCTGATCCACTCCGCCTCTTACAAACAGCCCCCGGACTCACCCTGCCCTTCCCCCGGACTCAATGCCGATCTCTGAGCCCATCTGCGGACATGGTCCCGGAGCGATGAGCTGCTGTAACGAGGCTGCTCTTTGCTCCCTTCCCCCGGGGGCCGTGATCTCTCCATTCCCGCCTGTCTGAGCAAAGGAAGTGGGTCTGGGGGAAAGGTCAGAGGGAATGGGCTCCACAGGCAGTGCAGGAACAGGCACCAGAATGGGAAACAGATGGGATTCCACCAGTGCCTAACGCTGGAATCCAGACTGACTTTACAATCTCCAACTATTAAACTCGAGGTTTCCATCCCTGCTGTTTCTCTCGGGCTCTTTTGATGGGAAAGAGTCTTTCAGAGATAAAGTGAGCGGCTGTGGAATGAGCCAATGGGTTCTGTTCATTCTTGGCTCCCTTACTGATAAAGTCACGTTTGACTCCGAAACTGGAGGGAGGATTCCTCAAACCAATCCTGGAGAAACGGGGGAGGAAAGTGGGAGTCGGTGTATTTGCTGGGACCGTGTAGGATTAATATCAGGCAGCAACAGTCCCAGTTTATTTCAATCGGAGTGAAACTCTCGGTCATTGAGAGTAATACAGAGCGGCCCTGAGCTGCAAGATTGCAGAGGGGACAACATGCAAGACAGGGTTAAATGTGTGACACTGTCCCTGAGAGTGGGATTAATAATGTGTCTGTCTCTGAAATAATATCAGTGAGAGATGAGACTGCATCTTCTGTCACTCCACCTTGGAATAGAAATTGGAATGGAATATTTTCCAATTTGTTCCTGGGTGAAAACGGGACATTACAGGTCAGTTTCTCTCACTCTTTTGAACAGCATATGAAGGTGGGAGACTGTTACTGAGAGTGATACAGAGACACTGATAGGAAGTGTAATTCTGATACTGTGCCTGTCTGTTTTTATCTCTCTCTAGCGCTGTACATGAAGGTGGAATATTGTTACTGAGTGTGAACCGGACACACTGATGGGAAGTGTGAGACTGATACTGTGTCTGTTTGTCTGTGTGTCTCTCTCTGTCTGTCTGTCTTTCTCTCTCCCTAGTGCTGTACAAGGAGGCGGGATACTGTTACTGAGCGTAATATAGACACACTGATAGAAAGGGAAAGACTGATTCTGTGTCTGTGAACAGACCTCCGGTGCTATTGGTGAGACGGTCACTGTCCCTTTTACTGTATATCAACCGGTCTGACGGGGCATTCATCATTCGCCAGTCCTGTAAGGAAAGGTGGAGAGAAACCGTCTGTAACTGTCTGACACTGGACTGTCTGTGAGCGTTGAATTTATTCAGTCACTAGTCGTGTCTGGGTGTTGAGAACGGGATGGAGACGACACCAGTTACTATTATCTGACAGTCAGTCAGTTTAGCAGGAGAGAGAAACACAGAGAGTCTGGAGGAGCCCAGAACGGATAATTTGTATTTTCATCTTAACCAAACATATCACTGTGTGCGGACAATATAATAATGTAAAAGGAGGAGGACAAGGTGAGGCCCAGACAGCATTGAGTCTCATTTCACTATAGACGGACGCAGGACTGGGCACAGGTGAGGGTTTTGTGTTTAAAGATCACTTCACTAAAAACACCTTGACGATCTGGGGTAACAGACGGACATGACGGGCAGGAAAAGACCAGCTCGTTCATCAATCCTGCCCCACATGCCTGGAGCATCGTGACTGGACACTTCCTACACACACCACCAGCCCCACCCACCGGGAACATGGAATCTCCTGGGAGCGGTTACAAACCAGAAAAAAAACAGAAAAAAGGCGGAGAGCCAGCACCCACCGCACCGGAAAGAGTCAGCACCCACCGCACCAGAGAGAATCAGCACCCACCGCACCAGAGAGGGTCAGCATCCACCCCACCAGAGAGGGTCAGCTCCCACCCCACCAGAGAGGGTCAGCGCCCACCGCACCAGAGAGGGTCGGCACCGACCCCACCAGAGAGAGTCAGCGCCCACCGCACCAGAGAGAGTCAGCGCCCACCCCACCAGAGAGAGTCGGCGCCCACCGCACCAGAGAGAGTCAGCGCCCACCGCACCAGAGAGAGTCAGCGCCCACCGCACCAGAGAGGGTCAGCACCCACCACACCAGAGAGAGTCAGCGCCCACCGCACCAGAGAGAGTCAGCGCCCACCGCACCAGAGAGGGTCAGCGCCCACCGCACCAGAGAGGGTCAGCGCCCACCGCACCAGAGAGGGTCAGCGCCCACCGCACCAGAGAGGGTCAGCGCCCACCGCACCAGAGAGGGTCAGCACCCACCGCACCAGAGAGAGTCAGCACCCACCGCACCAGAGAGAGTCAGCACTCACCGCACCGGAAAGAGTCAGCACCCACCGCACCAGAGAGAGTCAGCACCCACCACACCAGAGAGAGTCAGCACCCACCGCACCAGAGAGAGTCAGCACCCACCGCACCAGAGAGAGTCAGCACCCACCGCACCAGAGAGAGTCAGCACTCACCGCACCAGAGAGGGTCGGCACCCACCGCACCAGAGAGTGTCAGCACCCACCACACGAGCCGGGAATGCATTCCAGATGCTCAGTACTCTGTGGGAAAAGAAGCTCCCAACATCCAGACTATTCTTCCCTCTTTGTGGTCGGAACGCCGGTCCGCTGCTTCCCCCCAATCTGTGAAACTGGAAAGAATCTTTCACTGGGCAAGCTGTTCAACCATGAGATGGGAGCCATTCAAACATCGTGGGCGCTCTCCCATTGAATTATATTCTGTGCGGAGCGTTCGGTTTTTCGCGAGGTGAAGAAACTCTTGTCTCTCCTTGTGTGTAAATGTGAGGCGAGTCTCAGATGATATTCTCACAGTTGAATCCAAAATTTGAAATGTAACTTGTTTGGAGATGCCGGGGATTGAACCCGGGACCTCATACATGCAAAGCATGCGCTCTTCCACTGAGCAACATCCCCACGGGGCAAAAGGTACCTGAGAAATAAACAAGCAGACACTTTAGAAGTGAAGCCGTGAGCTTTCTGCTCCGTCTCTCCAGGACATCGAGATGCCCAGCGGTCCCGCGTGTTCACAATGTTCAACCTCTGCTTCAGTTCACGGGGTTTCTGCTCCTCTTTACTTTGAACTTTCCAAAAAAAATCTGCGGAAATAAAAAAAAACCAATCGCTAATGGTCAGTGACAAGACTGAAATCCAACCTCTGAATCATAAAGTGAGATGGAAGAATGACAGAGCGTCAAACTGGAACAAGAGCTGGGACTGCTCGCTCGATATTGCACCGTCACACATTCCCCTCAGTCGGCGGCTGCTTTGAGTTGAGCTGTTGAGGGGACCGTGAGATGAAGTCCCGCTCCGGGACAATTTAATGCTTGTGGAGCCTCAGAAGTTGGAACTCGCTGAGCTCAAAAAACGTCATTCAACTTTCCGTGGGTAATTCTGGTGGAAAATTAATTAGGAAGATGCTGGGAGTTGAACCCAGGACCTCAACACATGCAAAAACATGCGCTCGACCACTGAACTAAATCCCCAGATTGCATAAAACTCGAACCAAGGAAAGAACTGATTGTCCTCAGTTTATGAGACCACCCGTGGTGGGTGTGCACTCCGCTCACTGCATTTTACTGGAAAAATAATCAATTTATATTGTGTAACTATCGCCCACTCTGCATTTTACTGGAGAAATAATCAATTTATATTATGTAACTATCCCCCACTCACTGCATTTTACTGGAGAAATAATCAATTTATATTATGTAACTATCCTCCACTCACTGCATTTTACTGGAGAAATAATCAATTTATATTATGTAACTATCCCCCACCAGGTTTTAGCTGTTGTCAGAAATAGTCCCTTCGTGGTCGCCAATTGTAGGATTTAAACCACTATTTTCAGGATTATAATCTAATCCAATCTAAGGACTGGTTCCTGACAACAACAAGATCACCACTGGTACTGGTATTACGGTTAAAGGCAAAACCGATTTATTAATCACATCACAATTAGTGCAAAAAGGTGATACTGAACAAAGAGAAATAGTGAGTGTTCCTTGAAACCTCGGAAGTGTCCCTCCAAGTGACTACGGTGCGGTCTCTCTCTCTCCCTCTCTCTATCCCTCCAAGTGACTACAGTGCGGTCTCTCTCTCTCTCTCTCTATCCCTCCAAGTGACTACAGTGCGGTCTCTCTCTCTATCCCTCCAAGTGACTACGGTGCGGTCTCTCTCTCTCTATCTCTATCCCTCCAAGTGACTACAGTGCGGTCTCTCTCTCTCTCTCTATCCCTCCAAGTGACTACGGTGCGGTCTCTCTCTCTCTATCCCTCCAAGTGACTACGGTGCGGTCTCTCTCTCTCTCTCTCTCTCTATCCCTCCAAGTGACTACGGTGCGGTCTCTGTCTCTCTCTCTCTATCCCTCCAAGTGACTACGGTGCGGTCTCTGTCTCTCTCTCTCTATCCCTCCAAGTGACTACAGTGCGGTCTCTCTCTCTCTCTCTCTATCCCTCCAAGTGACTACGGTGCGGTCTCTCTCTCTCTCTCTCTGTCCCTCCAAGTGACTACGGTGCAGTCTCTCTCTCTCTCTCTCTCTCTATCCCTCCAAGTGACTACGGTGCGGTCTCTCTCTCTCTCTCTCTATCCCTCCAAGTGACTACGGTGCGGTCTCTCTCTCTCTCTGTCCCTCCAAGTGACTGCGGTGCGGTCTCTCTCTCTCTCTCTCTCTCTATCCCTCCAAGTGACTACGCTGCGGTCTCTCTCTCTCTCTCTCTCTGTCCCTCCAAGTGACTACGGTGCGGTCTCTCTCTCTCTCTCTCTATCCCTCCAAGTGACTATGGTGCGGTCTCTCTCTCTCTCTCTCTGTCCCTCCAAGTGACTACGGTGCGGTCTCTCTCTCTCTCTCTCTCTGTCCCTCCAAGTGACTACGGTGCGGTCTTTCTCTCTCTCTCTCCCTCTATCCCTCCAAGTGACTACGGTGTGGTCTCTCTCTCTCTCTCTCTCTATCACTCCAAGTGACTGCAGTGCGGTCTCTCTCTCTCTCTCTCTATCCCTCCAAGTGACTACGGTGCGGTCTCTCTCTCTCTCTCTCTATCCCTCCAAGTGACTACGGTGCGGTCTCTCTCTCTCTCTCTCTCTATCCCTCCAAGTGACTATGGTGCGGTCTCTCTCTCTCTCTCTCTGTCCCTCCAAGTGACTACGGTGCGGTCTCTCTCTCTCTCTCTCTATCCCTCCAAGTGACTATGGTGCGGTCTCTCTCTCTCTCTCTCTATCCCTCCAAGTGACTACGGTGCGGTCTCTCTCTCTCTCTCTCTATCCCTCCAAGTGACTACGGTGCGGTCTGTCTCTCTCTCTCTCCCTCCAAGTGACTATGGTGCGGTCTCTCTCTCTCCCTCTATCCCTCCAAGTGACTACGGTGCGGTCTCTCTCTCTCTCTCTCTATCCCTCCAAGTGACTACGGTGCGGTCTCTCTCTCTCTCTCTCTATCCCTCCAAGTGACTACGGTGCGGTCTGTCTCTCTCTCCCTCCAAGTGACTATGGTGCGGTCTCTCTCTCTCTCTCTATCCCTCCAAGTGACTACGCTGCGGTCTCTCTCTCTCTCTCTCTCTGTCCCTCCAAGTGACTACGGTGCGGTCTCTCTCTCTCTCTCTATCCCTCCAAGTGACTACAGTGTGGTCTCTCTCTCTCTCTCTCTATCCCTCCAAGTGACTACGGTGCGGTCTCTCTCTCTCTCTCTATCCCTCCAAGTGACTACGGTGCAGTCTCTCTCTCTCTCTCTATCCCTCCAAGTGACTACGGTGCGGTCTCTCTCTCTCTCTCTCTCTCTATCCCTCCAAATGACTACGGTGCGGTCTCTCTCTCTCTCTATCCCTCCAAGTGACTATGGTGCGGTCTCTCTCTCCCTCTCTCTATCCCTCCAAGTGACTATGGTGCGGTCTCTCTCTCTCTCTCTCTATCCCTCCAAGTGACTACAGTGCGGTCTCTCTCTCTCTCTGTCCCTCCAAGTGACTACGGTGCGGTCTCTCTCTCTCTCTCTATCCCTCCAAGTGACTATGGTGCGGTCTCTCTCTCTCTCTCTCTATCCCTCCAAGTGACTATGGTGCGGTCTCTCTCTCTCTCTCTCTATCCCTCCAAGTGACTACGGTGCGGTCTCTCTCTCTCTCTCTCTCTCTATCCCTCCAAGTGACTACGGTGCGGTCTGTCTCTCTCTCTCTCCCTCCAAGTGACTATGGTGCGGTCTCTCTCTCTCTCTCTATCCCTCCAAGTGACTACGGTGCGGTGTCTCTCTCTCTCTCTCCATCCCTCCAAGTGACTACGGTGCGGTCTCTCTCTCTCTCTCTCTATCCCTCCAAGTGACTACAGTGCGGTCTCTCTCTCTCTCTCTATCCCTCCAAGTGACTATGGTGCGGTCTCTCTCTCTCTCTATCCCTCCAAGTGACTACAGTGCGGTCTCTCTCTCTCTCTCTCTGTCCCTCCAAGTGACTACGGTGCGGTCTCTCTCTCTATCCCTCCAAGTGACTACAGTGCGGTCTCTCTCTCTCTCTCTCTCTCTGTCCCTCCAAGTGACTACGGTGCGGTCTCTCTCTCTCTCTCTCTATCCCTCCAAGTGACTATGGTGCGGTCTCTCTCTCTCTCTCTCTATCCCTCCAAGTGACTACGGTGCGGTCTCTCTCTCTCTCTCTCTCTCTATCCCTCCAAGTGACTACGGTGCGGTCTGTCTCTCTCTCTCTCCCTCCAAGTGACTATGGTGCGGTCTCTCTCTCTCCCTCTATCCCTCCAAGTGACTACGGTGCGGTCTCTCTCTCCCTCTCTCTATCCCTCCAAGTGACTACGGTGCGGTCTCTCTCTCTCTCTCTCTCTCTATCCCTCCAAGTGACTACGGTGCGGTCTGTCTCTCTCTCTCTCTCCCTCCAAGTGACTATGGTGCGGTCTCTCTCTCTCTCTCTATCCCTCCAAGTGACTACGGTGCGGTCTCTCTCTCTCTCTCTCCATCCCTCCAAGTGACTACGGTGCGGTCTCTCTCTCTCTCTCTCTCTATCCCTCCAAGTGACTACAGTGCGGTCTCTCTCTCTCTCTCTCTCTCTATCCCTCCAAGTGACTATGGTGCGGTCTCTCTCTCTCTCTCTCTCTATCCCTCCAAGTGACTACGGTGCGGTCTGTCTCTCTCTCTCTCCCTCCAAGTGACTAAGGTGCGGTCTCTCTCTCTCTCCCTCCAAGTGACTACGGTGCGGTCTCTCTCTCTCTCTCTCCATCCCTCCAAGTGACTACGGTGCGGTCTCTCTCTCTCTCTCTCTCTATCCCTCCAAGTGACTGCAGTGCGGTCTCTCTCTCTCTCTCTCTATCCCTCCAAGTGACTACGGTGCGGTCTCTCTCTCTCTCTCTCTCTCTTGCTGTGATCTGTTGACTGAAAAGTTCTCTTCTTCCTTGCCAGAATCTTGTGCGCCTTCCTCAGCTTTTGAGGTCTCTTCTTATTCCCTTTTTCAGTTTATGAGCAGTTCACTCTCACATCCACATCTCTCAGCCTGACCATTATTCATGTCTCTCAACCTTCAGAAGTTACATTCCAAGCATAACTCCTGGTCCCATCCGTGCATTGTTGTTACAGACTTAACAGAACCTTATTTAGAGTTTACATTGCCAGCCTTCACAGAACCGTTTGTATAAACAGACTTCTACTGACTGGCTTGTGGAGGCTCGAGATGGAGAGGCCTGAGCCTGCGTGACTCCTTGATTTAATGAACCTTCAGTCCCTTTATCTGCATGTATTTTAGACATTATGCTATTACAGCACATTCCTCCCTTAGGTCTGTTAATTCCCACTTTACTGTTGTCAGCATCCTTTTAGTTTTAACTGCAAACTTGACTATAATAACCATCATGCATCCTTCTCGGCCCACTTTCTTATTGAATACACGTTACATGTTTCATTCTATATTAATACACAGTACAGTTTAAATTTAGAGATACATAGATTCACAGCACATTTTGTTCTACTTCTACTATTGATTATAATTATACTAAATTCTATCTGTTAATGGGTTAATCCTTACACGTTGTTCTTCCTGACTCTAAACACCGTAGTTCAGTCCTGGATGTGATTAACTGCAGAATCCAACCCCTGCAGTCACTTGTGAACTCGCTGGTGTCTCAGCACGTGTGATGACTGAGTGAATCCCTTCCCACACACGGAGCAGGTGAACAGTCTCTGCACAATGTGCGTGAGTTGATGTGTCAGCAGTTCATTTCTGCTTTTAAAGCTGTTCTCAAAGTTACTGCATTAAAAGGTCACTCAATAGTGTGAACAAGTTGATATCTCAGAAGGTGGGATGAATTCGTGAATCCCTTCCCACACACGGAGCAGGTGAACAGTCTCTCCCCAGTGTCAGTGTGTTGGTGTTTCAGATCATTTGTTTTAAATCCCTTCTCACAGTCAGAACATTTCAGAGGTCTCTTATCAGAGTGAACTCACTGGTGTCTCAGCAGGTGTGATGACCGAGTAAATCTCTTCTTACACAGGGAGCAGGTGAACGGCCTCTCCCTGGCGTGAGTGTGTCAATGTCTTCACAATTTGTATCTGTATTTAGATCTCTTCGTGCAGTCAGAACATTAAAAAGGTCTCTCCCCAGTGTGAACAAGTTGGTGTGTCAGCAGTTTGGATGAAATAGTGAATCCCTTCCCTCACACGGAGCAGGTGAGCGGCCTCTCCCCAGTGTGAGTGCGTTGGTGTGTCAGCAGATTCCTTTTGCTTTTAAACCTCTTCTCACAGTCAGAACATTTAAAAGGTCTCTCATCGGAGTGAACTCGCTGGTGTTTCAGCAGGTCGGATGACTGAGTGAATTTCTTCCCACACACGGAGCAGGAGAACGGTCTCTCCCCAGTGTGACTGCGTCGATGAATTTCCAGCTCTGAAGGGTAATTGAATCCCTTCCCACAGTCCCCACATTTCCACGGTTTCTCCATGGTCCGGGTGTCCTTGTGTCTCTCCAGGTTTGACGATCAGTTGAAACCTCGTCCACACACAGAACACGTGTACGGTTTCTCCCCGCTGTGAATGGTGCAATGTTTTTTCTGGCTGTGTAACTGGTTAAAGCTCTTTCCACAGTCAGTGCACTGGAACACTCTCACTCGGGTGTGTGTGTCTCGGTGCTTTCCCACTCACACTGATGTTTGAAATCTTCTCCCACAGTTAGAACAGACAAACATTTCTCCTTCCACATTCAAAGGCCGATGATATTCAGGTCCTGATGAATCGAGTGACTCTGTCAGATCTTGGCGTGCTGTTTGGTTTGAGTTTCCCTCTGCAAATCCTCCCCATCTAATACCCTATAAAGGAGTTTATAAAAGTCATCACTGTAAGTACAGGGTAGAAATTCAGAACAGATAATTCTAGTTTCGACAAAACCTTCTTTCCTCTCTTGTGCCTCAAAGCTGTAAATCCCCATCCCACACAATCTCCCTCTTCCCTGTGCTGAAATCCAAACTCATCACATCATCTTTCAGTGGCCCGAAACCATGAGTGAAAGGGTGAGAGAGTGAGTGTGAGAGAGTGAATGTGAGAGAGTGAATGTGAGAGAGTGAATGTGAGAGAGTGAATGTGAGAGAGTGAATGTGAGACAGTGAATGTGAGAGAGTGAATGTGAGTGTGAGAGAGAGAGTGTGAGTGAATGTGAGAGTGTGAATGTGAGAGTGAGAGTGTGAATGTGAGAGAGTGAGTGTGAGTGAGTGTGTGAGTGAATGTGAGAGTGAATGTGAGTGAATGTGAGTGAGTGAGAGAGTGTGAGATAGTGAATGTGAGAGTGAATGTGTGTGAATGTGAGTGAGTATGAAAGAGTGAACGTGAGGGAGGGAGTGAGTGTGAGAGAGTGAGTGAGAGAGTGTGAGTACAGCAGTGGGCTCGGTGTGGAGAATGAAGTGGGGCAGGTGGAGCATGTTTCAGTGGGGCAGCAGTGATCATAATCTCATTAGGTTTAGAATATTTATGGAAAAGGACAGGGGACAGTCAAATGTGAAAATTCTGAACTGGAGGAGGGCAAATTCCAGTGAGTTAAAAAGGGATCTTGTCCAGGTGAATTGGAATCAAAAATTGTCAGGCAGAACAGTAATTGAACAATGGGAGGCCTTCAAGGAGGAGTTGGTTTGGGTACAGAGTAGACAGATTCCCACGAGGAGGAAAGGAACAGCATCCAAAGCTCGAGCTCGGATGAATAAAGATATAGAGATCACCATTTCTCCTTCATTTACAGACGATCACTGACCGATCATCATTTCTCCTTCATTTACAGAAGTTTCCTGACTGATCACCATTTCTCCTTAATTTACAGACATTCCCTGACCGATTACCGTTTCTCCTTCATTTAAAGACGTTCCCTGACTGATCATCATTTCTGCTTCATTTGTAGACGCTCCCTGACCAATCACATATCGCCTTCATTTACAGATGCTCCCTGACCAATCACATTTCTCCGTCATTTACAGACGCTCCCTGACCGATCACCAGTCCTTCAATTACAGACACTCCCTGACCGATCGCCATTTCTCCTTCAATTACAGACGCTCCCTGACCGATCGCCATTTCTCCTTCAATTACAGATGCTCCCTGACTGATCACCATTTCTCCTTCATTTACAGATGCTCCCTGACTGATCACTATTTCTCCTTCATTTACAGACGCTCCCTGACCGATCACCATTTCTCCTTCATTTACAGACGCTCCCTGACCGATCACCATTTCTCCTTCATGTGCACACTCCCTGACCGATCTCCATTTCTCCTTCAATTACAGATGCTCCCTGACCGATCTCCATTTCTCCTTTAATTACAGACGCTCCCTGACTGATCACCATTTCTCCTTCATTTACAGACGCTCCCTGACCGATCACCATTTCTCCTTCATTTACAGACACTCCCTGACCGATCTCCATTTCTCCTTCAATTACAGATGCTCCCTGACCGATCACCATTTCTGCTTCATTTACAGACGATCCCTGACGATCACCATTTCCCCTTCATTTACAAACGCTCCCTGACCGATCACCATTTCTCCTTCATTTACAGACGCTCCCTGACCGATCACCATTTCTCCTTCATTTACAGACGCTCCCTGACCGATCACCATTTCTCCTTCATTTACAGACGCTCCCTGACCGATCACCATTACTCCTTCATTTACAGACGCTCCCTGACCGATCACCATTTCTCCTTCATTTACAGACGCTCCCTGACCGATCACCATTTCTCCTTCATTTACAGACGCTCCCTGACCGATCACCATTTCTCCTTCATTTACAGACGCTCCCTGACCGATCACCATTTCCTCTTCATTTACAGACGCTCCCTGACCGATCACCATTTCTCCTTCATTTACAGACGCTCCCTGACCGATCACCATTTCTCCTTCATTTACAGACGCTCCCTGACCGATCACCATTTCTCCTTCATTTACAGACGCTCCCTGACCGATCACCATTTCCTCTTCATTTACAGACGCTCCCTGACCGATCACCATTTCTCCTTCATTTACAGACGCTCCCTGACCGATCACCATTTCTCCTTCATTTACAGACGCTCCCTGACCGATCACCATTTCCCCTTCATTTACAGACGCTCCCTGACCGATCCCCATTTCCCCTTCATTTCCCGGCGGGTAGTGAGGGGGGGATAATGTTCACTGTTTTATATTCGGGTCTGGGGCCGCACTCGGGGTTTGTAAAGCCTGAGCCTGGGCCTGAGCCCGGACCCGGGCCCCGGGGTTTATTGAGCCTCTTGCTCCGATCCTCTGACCTGCACCGAACGCGCTCCTCCCGCAGCCTCGACTGGCCGCGCATGCTCAGGACACACTGACCGATAATGAGTCACTACTGCGCCTGCGTGCTGGGCTCCACTGATTCAGATAGGGCACAATCTGCACCGCGCTGCATGCTGGGTGATGCAGCCGCCATTGATGATCTTAATATCAGGCCGAAAAACAAAGACATCAGAAGCAGGGAGAGCGCGTTTGGACCAAGGATAATAAAATAAACTGAAACCCCAGCGCTTCGAGCCATTAAAACCGGCACAAACACACAGCATAGAAGCCCCCCCTCCACCCCGAATTTGGTGAACTCCAGAAAAAAATTTTTCAGTGACTTTTATTAATTTCGTTTTATTAAATGTTGCAACTGAAGGGTTCAATTAATTTTTATTTTCCAAATGCACCTCGGGACCGCCAGTCTCACAATTAATCCCGCCTGGCGATTAAGGAGAGTTCCGGACCAATAGGAGGAGCGGAAATTTATAGGCATTTCATCTCACTCGTGGGGTGTTGCAGGGATCAGTACTGTGGCCTCAATTATTTACAATGTATATCAATGATGTGGATGAAGGAACAGAGTGTCTTGTGGCCAGATTTGCTGATGGTACAAAGATAGGTGGAAAAGCAAGTTGCAATGAGGACACAACGTGTCTGCGAAGGGATATTGACAGGTTAAGCGAATGGGCAAAAAATTGGCAGATGGAATATAATGTGGGAAAATGTGAAGTCATTCACTTTGGGAGGAAAAAAATATTTTGCTTTTTTATTTGAATGGAGAAATACTACAAAATGCTGCAGTACGGAGGGATTTGGGTTTCCTCGTGCAAGAAAGACAAAATTCAACATACAGGTGCAGCAGGTAATCCGGAAGGCAAACGGAATATTGGCTTTAATGTCTCGGGGGATGGAGCACAAAAGCAGTGAAGTCATGCTACAAATGTGCAGGGTGCTGGAAATGTACAGGAACCTAAAGCAATTAAGATTAGTAAAGAAAAAGTACTGGAGGAATTAATGGGACTAAAAGCTGACAAATTCTTTGGACCTGATGGCCGACATCCTTGGGTTTAAAAAGAGGTGGCTGCAGAGAAAGTGGATGCACTGGTTTTATCTTCCAGAGTTCCCATGATACGAGAAAGGTCCCCATGGATTGGAAGGTACCAAATGTAACCCCGTTATTCAATAAAGAGGGAGAGAGAAAACAGGGAACTACAGAACCTTTAGCCTGACAATAGTAGGAGGGAAATTGCGAGAATCTATTACTAGGGACGTGGTAACAGGGCACTTAGAAAATCATAATATGATTAGGCACATGCAACACGGTTTTATGAAAGGGAAATCGTGTTTGACAAATCTATTTGAGGTTTTGAGGGTGTTGATAGCAGGGTAGATAAGGGAGAACCAGTGGATGTAGAATATTTGGATTTTCAAAAGGCATTCGATAAGGTGCCACACAAAAGTTTGTTGAACAAGATTAGGGTTCATGGGATTCTGGGTAATATATTAACATGGATTGGGGATTTGATGACGTAGAGAAAACAGAAAGTTGGAATAAACAGTTCATTTTCGGGTTGGCAGGTTGTAACTAGTGGGGTGCCGTGAAGATCAGTGCTTGGGCCTCAGATATTTACAATCTATATTAATGCCTTAGATGAGGAACCGAGTGTAATGTATCCAAGTTTGCTGACGATACAAAACTGGGTGGGAAAGTAAGCTGTGAGGAGGACGCAAAGAGGATGCAAAGTGATACAGACAGGTTAAGTGAGTGGGCTAGAAGTTGGCAAATGAAGTATAAAGTGGGGAAATGTGAGGTTATTAACTTTGGTAGGAAGAATAGAAAAGCAGAATATCTTTTAAAAGGTGAGAGAGTATGAAATGTTGGTGTTCAGAGGGATTTGTGTGTCCTTGTACACGGATCACAGAAAGTTAACATGCAGATGCAGCAAGCAATTAGGAAAGCAAATGGTGTGTTGGCCTTTATTGCGAGGTGGTTGGAGTACAAGGAAAATGAAGTCTTGCTGTAATTATATAGGGCTTTGGTGAGACCACATCTGGAGTACTGTGTACAGTTTTGATCTCCTTACCTGCGGAACGATACACTTGCCTTAGAGTGGGTGCAACAAAGGTTCACTAGATTGATTCCTGGGATAAGAGGGTTGTCCTGTGAGGAGAGATTGAGCAGAATGGGCCTATATTCTCTGGAGTTTACAATAATGAGGTGTTCTCATTGAAACATGTAAAATTCTTAGAGGGCTCGACAGGGTAGATGCTGGGATGCTGTTTCCCCGAGCTGGAGAGTCCACAACTAATGGTTATAATCCCAAGATAAGGGGCCGGCCATTTGGTACAGAGATGAGGAATAATTTCTTCACTGAGAGGGTTGTGAACCATTGGAATTCTCCACCCCAGAGGGCTGTGGATGCTGAGCCATTGAATAGATTCAAAACTGAGGTAGATAGAATTTTGGACACGAAGGAACTCAAGGGATATGGGGATAGGTCGGGAAAGTGGATTTGAGGCCGAAGATCAGCGATGACGTTATCAAATGGCGGAGCAGGCTCGAGGGACTGAATGGCCAATTCTTGCTCCTTTCGCTGATGTTGGTCCGCTGGAAAAGCAGAACTTGCCAGCTGTTTTAAAACTTTTAGCCTGAACAGGGACTTGAACCCTGGATCCTCAGATCACCACCTGTTTTAAAAGTCTGATGCTCTACCGACTGAGCTATCCAGGCTCGCTATAAGATTGGTTTCCATCATACAGATTCATGGTGGGACTCTGAATTATCCCTGTCGATGGAGAAGAAGGGGAGAATTCCTTTTTACAATTTTCAGCAACGTGTTGAGGAGAATCCTTGTTTCTGTTGAACATGATGTAAGAAACATGGACAGCGAACTCGTGATTTTACAATTCTTCTTGTTTGTACAAAATTTCTTGTCATTCGTTCGCAGCAATTAAAAAAAACACTTTACCCAATGGTTCAAAAGCTAAACTTGTTCCACACGGGAGCTGGAAAAGGCCTCTCGACATTTCAGCCGATCAACAATTGAAAGCTGAATAATTTCACCCGTTACACCGTGACACCAGGCAGCAGATTTGCCTCCCGAATTTTCCCTACACGACACTTCAAACCGATGAATCCCTGCTTCACGGAAAGAAGAATTGTGTGTTTGGTTCTTTAGATTTAAAGATGTCGTGCCGGCCGCTTTACCATTTCAGCTCTCGCCAATCGCCCCCTCTCCCTCCTATAAATAAATAAACTCTCACCTGCTATTGCAAGACGGGAGGCCAGAGGAGCCTCAGTGCCCACATGGGGACATGAAGAAGTCGATGTGTTATGGAACCGGTTGTACCTTGAACTCCAGTCAAAATGTTTAGAAGGTTCAACTACTTTAGATGGCGCTGAAACTCACAACCCCAGCATTTCTCGAGTGTATAATTATTGTAGAAATAACGCGCGCTGACCGATTGCTCCACTGGAGCCGCGCACGGTCTGTGTCCCCAGTGCTCCCATCAAACAGCTTCATCCTCGGTCTCTCAATTATCGCTTCCTGATCTTTCCCACACAGAAGCCTCCAACCAAGAGGCGATTCGTTAAACATCAGCAGATCTTTAAAAGCCGTGGAATCTGAAACAAAACCCCAGACAATAAAAGTTCTTAATTATATTATTAGTGACTTAAGGACAATTATTTTCATGGTACTTTAAGGAGGATTTGGGTAAAGTGGGAGCTGAAATTATGAAACTCTCTCTGGGCTGTCGGTGATTGGAGAGATGGGCGTTATTTCATTTGAAAACCGAGGCTCGGAACTTCCTGATGGAGAAGTGTGAGAGAAGATTGTGGTTAGTGGCAGTTGCCGGGGAGATCGAGAGGAGAGGGAGAAAAGTCAAAGTCACAGCTGTGACAGCTCAAGTGCTCTGCTTATCTGTAATATTTAGACAGTAATGTACAGTACAGGACAAACCAGTTTAGAATGTGACCGTGACACGTAAATGTGACGACACGTTCTTGTTTCTGGGCTCATTGAGGTCGGGGTATAATTCTCGATGCGAGGTTCATATCCCGGCGAATCCCGAATTTAGCCCGGGACTTTTGATCTTGATCTGCGGTTCAAACTTTTGCAAAGAGGGAAAGGAAGTCCCCAAATCACTCCACCTGAATCTCAAGCGCTTTCGGAAGAAATTCAGTTCAAACAATCAGGACTTTCAAGGCACCTCAATGACCTGCACTTTCATTGATCGAGCTTTCTTTGCAATTACATTCGACCTTGAAACCGCTCTGGTCTTTCATCTCACTGAAGTAGAGTGTGGCCGCTCTGTATCTGTGAGCATGTCGGTGACGAGGTTCGCTCTGATATTGGTCGCTTTCAATTTTTAAAAATTTCACCAAGCTCAGGGAAAAGAAACCGAGAATCGAATTGTCCCTGTAAGTGATGAATTGAAGGGATTGGTGCTCCAAGCAGATCTGGAAAATGCGCAGTGCGGTCGCTCAGGAATTCCAAATCCACCCTCTCACCACTCGGCGATCATATTAACTGAGCTTTACTCTGGCCCAGTGTCACCGCGCTGAAATCGAGTATTTCTCCGGCACGTTTCTCTTAACTTCACAGTTGCTGGTTTAAGAGTGAAGACCGGCTCGTTGGATTTTCACTCCTGCAAGTTTCAACCATTCATTTTGGAAAAGTAAACTGACAGTAGACAGCTGTTCTATTGGTCACTGCAATCAAAAAGCTCAGCTCAGTGAGTTACTGGTTCAGTGGGTGAATTCTTCACCTGTCTCGGTGGTGCTATCGGTTGGTGTGAAAGTTTGATGGTTCGAGCCCTAATTTCATTTTCCCTCAGGATTCATCGCCTCAAAGTTCCAGGGTTTCAATGTGTGTTTTGTCTGCAAGAAAATGTACCGTGATCATTGCCGGCTGAGCAGGGCTGATATTCCACCATTTACCCTGTTGTCGGAGAGCAGGCACATGAATCATATAAAGCAATGGAACATTGGCTTCACGGAAATCACAATTCATAACCCATTTATTTTAAACGGGTTTATTTTAAATGAGTTAACACCAGCCTTAAATGGTAGACTCAGGACTGTCACACAAACAGGTTAAATCTTCATAGAATAATTACCACGGTCATTTTTAGACTGGATGCCTCACGGTGACTTTTCTGTCAGTGAAGAGAGACGAGAAAGACCAAAGTGCCGTTTGCCCCTCTCAGTGTGGCCCTGAAGGACTGTGTCCAGGCTGAAGTTCTGTTCCCACCGGACGATCCTCCCCCCAGATTGTCCTTTCTGAGCTCCAGTCAGGTGATGCTAAACACTCAGGTGGGAAAGACCAAAATCTACAACAAGGGTTTAAAACAAAGCTGATTTATTTAACAGATATCCAGAATATTAAACTCCAGCCCAGTTATAGGGCTTATTAACATCAGGAGAAACAAACCCCAACTGTCAGAATGAACATGGTTCAGTCCTGGATGGGATTAACAGCAGAATCCAACTCCTGTCGTCACTTTTGAACTCCCTGGTGTCTCAGTACGTGTGATGACTGAGTGAATCCCTTCCCACACACGGAATCATAGAATCAGAGAATGCTACAGCACAGAAGGAAGCCATTCGGCCCATCGTGTCTGTGCCGGCCGAAGAAGAGCTATCCAGCTTAATCCCACTTTCCAGGGCTTGGTCCGTAGCCCTGTAGGTTACGGCACTTCAAATGCACATCCATGCACTTTTGAAATGAGTTGAGGTTTTCTGCCTCGACCACCCTTTCAGACAGTGAGTTCCAGACCCCGACCACCCTGTCCACTTCTGTGTATCCTCGAACTTTATCACTGCTATCCGGAGGTCGAGGAGACAACCATTCGCTCCTCTATGACATAAATCGTGAATTATACCCTGACCCCGACGAGCCCAGAAACAAGAACGTGTCCTTAAATTAAAGTGTGACAGACACATTCTATGAGAGGTCTGTCTGTGCGATGAAATGGTGTTTTTGAACAGTCATTCTGATATCAGTTTCCTCCTCAAACCTCAACAAATACCAATTCCAAAGTGTGACTTTGTCGCTGAATTCCACAAATTAGGTAAAAATAATAAGTAACACAAGACATTGCTGGGAGTTGAACCCAGGATCGCCTGTTCACAAGACAGATGCTTTAACCAACTAAACCACAGCACCAATTCACAGCACCTGTTCCCCACCTCGTCTCACTAATATCGATCAGTGACACGTTACTGTCTGTTCGAGGCACAGACCGTTTTATCTTTGTCTATTTCCCTTGTCCGTTTACCTGTGCATCCTGATACTGCCTGCATTTCTCGCTGTGTTTATCTTTGTGTATCCATCAGTGCGTTGATACACCGATGATTAAGTGTGCTTGTGTTTGTTACATTAAATAAATTCGGGGTTCAGACAATTCTCGCTCTGACATTGGAGAACTATTGAGCTGAACTTTACAGCGAAGTCTTGTTTATTGTGGTGCTGAAACGAAAAAACCGAAGAGGTCCAAAAAGGGAAAAGGAGAAAAAACTTGTGAAGGAAAATAACGACAACAATCAAGGTATTTACAGGTATATTAAGAGAAAAAAGGGTGACTAAGAGTAATGTGGGACCCTTAAAGACAGATGGAGGTGATATTGTAATTGAAAATCAGGAAATGGCAGAGTTGCTAAATATTTACTTTGCATCGGTCTTCATAGAAAAGGATGAGGCGAACATAGCAGAGAGACGAGGAAAACTGTAAATAAATCAAGGGGATTCAGTGTAAATAAAATAATGGCAATGGAGAAAATAATGAGATTGAAGATTGTCAAATCTCCAGGACCTGATGTTTACCATCCCAGGGGAATAAGAGGAATAGGTAAGGAACTTGTACATGCTTACTCATGATCGATCAAAACTCTCTTGATTCAGGAATTGTTGCTTTCATTGAAACATTGTCAATGTCACTCCATTATTTCGGATGGGTCGGAGAGATAAAGTTGGAAATTCTAGGCCTATCAGTCTGACGCCTGTTGTGGGGAAGTTACCAGTATCCGTTATTGGGGAAAGAATGACTGAACACTTGGATAAATATGGAGTAATCAGAGAGAGCCAGCATGGATTTGTAAAGGGGAAGTCAAGTCTAACAAAGCTCGTTGAACTTTTTGAAGATGTAACTAACGTGCTCGATAATGGAGTGTCTCTGGGTGTTAGATGGACATTGACTTCCAAAGGCATCCAATAAGGGACCACATAAGAGACTGTCAACAAAAATTAGAGTGCGTGGAATTTAAGGCAACCTATTGAAATGGGTCGGGAGTTGGTTAGAAGGTGGGAGGCAGAGGCCCGGGATAATAAGGGATGTACTCAAATTGGCCGGATGTGATTAGTTCTGGAGCATCAGCTTTTTCCGATATGTATAAATGAGGGAGATGAAGGAATCGAGAGCCGAACACTCACGTTTGTCGCTGACATCGAGTTAGGAGGCGCAGTGAGTAGTGTAGATGGGAGCATAAAGTTACAAAGGGAAATTGATAGATTCAGTGAGTTGGTAAAACTGTGTCACATGGAGCTTACATCGAATGTACATCACAGAAACAGGCAATTCGGCCCAACTAGACTATACCGGTGTTTATGCTGCAGACGAGCCTCCTCCAACCCCTCTTCATCTAACCCTATGAGCAAACTCTAATATTCCCTTCTCCTCTATGTGCTTATCCAGCTTCCCCGTAAATGCATCCATTCTATTCGCCTTAACTACTCCTTGTGGTGGCGAGTTGAACATTCTAACGCCTCTCTGGGTAAGTCTGTTTCTCTTGAATGCCAGATTGGATACATTAGTGACTGTATTAATGTTTCAGAAGATGGGATGATCGAGTGAATCTCTTCCCACACACGGAGCAGGTGAAAAGTCTCTCCCCAGTGTGAGTGCATCGATGTCTCAGCAGTTCGTTTCTGATTTTAAATCTCTTCCCACAGTCAGAACATTTAAAGGTCTCTCAGTGTGAACTCGCTGGTGTGACAGAAGGAGGGATGACCGAGTGAATCTCTCCTTACACACGGAGCAGGAGAACGGCCTCTCCCCAGTGTGAACTCGCTGGTGTCTCAGCAGGTTGGATGACTGAATGAATCTCTTCCCACACACAGAGCAGGAGAATGGCCTCTCCCCAGTGTGGGAGCATTGGTGCATCAGCAGGGTGGATGACCGAGTGAATCCCTTCCCACACGCAGAGCAGGTGAACGGCCTCTCCCCAGTGTGGGTGCGTTGGTGCATCAGCAGGGTGGATGACCGAGTGAATCCCTTCCCACACGCAGAGCAGGTGAACGGTCTCTCCCCATTGTGGGTGCGTTGGTGTGTCAGCAGATGAATTTTGCTTTTAAATCTCTTCTCACAGTCAGAACATTAAAAAGGTCTCTCATCGGAGTGCACTCGCTGGTGTGACAGAAGGTGTGATGACCGAGTGAATCTCTTCCCACACGCAGAGCAGGTGAACGGCCTCTCCCCAGTGTGAACTCGCTGGTGTCTCAGCAGGTTGGATGCCCAAGTGAATCCCTTCCCACAAGCAGAGCAGGTGAACGGCCCCTCTCCAGTGTGAGTGCGTTGGTGTGTCAGCAGATGAATTTTGCTTTTAAATCTCTTCTCACAGTCAGAACATTTAAAAGGTCTCTCATCAGAGTGAACTCGCTGGTGTGACAGAAGGTGTGATGACCGATTGAATCCCTTCCCACACACGGAGCAGGTGAACGGCCTCTCCCCAGTGTGAGTGCGTTGGTGTTTCAGCAGATTACTTTTGCATTCAAACCTCTTCTCACAGTCAGAACATTTAAAAGGTCTCTCCCCAGTGTGAACTCGCTGGTGTGTCAGGAGGCCGGATGACTGACTGAATCCCTTCCCACACACGGAGCAGGTGAACGGCCTCTCCCCAGTGTGACGGCGTCGATGAGTTTCCAGCTGTGACGGGTAATTGAATCCCTTCCCACAGTCCCCGCATTTCCACGGTTTCTCCGTGGTCCGGGTGTCCTTGTGTCTCTCCAGGTTGGACGATCAGTTGAAACCTCGTCCACACACAGAACACGTGTACGGTTTCCCCCAACTGTGAATGGTGTGATGTTTTTTCTGGCTGTGTAACTGGTTAAAGCTCTTTCCACAGTCAGTGCACTGGAACACTCTCACTCGGGTGTGTGTGTCTCGTTGCTTTTCCACTCACACTGATGTTTGAAACCTTCTCCCATGGATAGAACAGACAAACATTTCTCCTTCCACATTCTAAGGCCGATGATATTCAGGTCCTGATGAATCGAGTGACTCTGTCAGATCTTGATGTGATCTTTGGTTTGAGTTTCCCTCTGCAAATCCTCCCCTGTAAAAGGAGTTCATAAAAGTTATCAATGTAAGTACAGGATAGAAATTCAGATCAGACAACTCTACTTTCTATGGAACATTATTTCCTCTCTCATTCCTCAAAGCTGTAAATCCCCGTCCCACACACTCTCCCTCCTCCCTGTGCTGAAATCCAAACCCATCGCATCATCTTTCAGTGGCCCGAATCCATGAGTGAAAGGGTGAGAGAGGAATGTGAGATTGAATGTGAGTGAGTGTGTGAGAGTGTGAGTGTGAGAGAGTGTGAGTACAGCAGTGGGCTCGGTGTGGAGAATGAAGTGGAGCAGGTGGAGCATGTTTCAGTGGGGCAGCAGTGATCATAATCTCATTCGGTTTAGAACAGTTATGGAAAAGGACAGGGGACAGTCAAATGTGAAAACTCTTAACTGGAGGAGGGCTAATTCCAGTGAGTTAAAAAGGGATCTTGTCCGTGTGGATTGGAATCAAAAATTGGCAGGCAGAAGAGTAATTGAACAATGGGAGGCCTTCAAAGAGGAGTGGGTTTGGGTACAGAGTGGACAGATTCCCACTAGGTGGAAAGGAACAGCATCCAAAGCTCGAGCTCCCTGGATGACTGAAGATATAGAGATCACCATTTCTCCTTCATTTACAGACTCTCCCTGACCGATCACCATTTCTCCTTCATTTACAGACTCTCCCTGACCGATCACCATTTCTCCTTCATTTACAGACGCTCCCTGACCGATCACCATTTCTCCTTCATTTACAGACGCTCCCTGACCGATCACCATTTCTCCTTCATTTACAAACGCTCCCTGACCGACCTCCATTTCTCCTTCATTTACAGACGCTCCCTGACCGATCACCATTTCTCCTTCATTTACAGACGCTCCCTGACCCATCACCATTTCTCCTTCATTTACAGACGCTCCCTGACCGATCACCATTTCTCCTTCATTTACAGACGCTCCCTGCCCGATCACCATTTCCCCTTCATTTACAGACGCTCCCTGATGGATCACCATTTCTCCTTCATTTACAGACGCTCCCTGACCGATCCCCATTTCTCCTTCATTTACAGACGCTCCCTGACCGATCACCATTTCCCCTTCATTTACAGACGCTCCCTGCCCGATCACCATTTCCCCTTCATTTACAGACGCTCCCTGACCGATCACCATTTCTCCTTCATTTACAGACGCTCCCTGACCGATCCCCATTTCCCCTTCATTTCCCGGCGGGTAGTGAGGGGGGGATAATGTTCACTGTTTTATATTCGGGTCTGGGGCCGCACTCGGGGTTTGTAAAGCCTGAGCCTGGGCCTGAGCCCGGACCCGGGCCCCGGGGTTTATTGAGCCTCTTGCTCCGATCCTCTGACCTGCACCGAACGCGCTCCTCCCGCAGCCTCGACTGGCCGCGCATGCTCAGGACACACTGACCGGAAATGAGTCACTACTGCGCCTGCGCACTGGGCTCCACTGATTCAGATAGGGCACAATCTGAACCGCGCTGCATGCTGGGTGCTGCAGCCGCCATTGATGATCATAATATCAGGCCGGAAAACAAAGACATTGGAAGCAGGAAGAGCGCGTTTGGAACAAAGATAATAAAATAAACTGAAAGCCCAGCTCTTCGTGTCATTTAAATCGGCACAAACACACAGCGCAGACGCTCCACCACTTTGGTGAACTCCAGAAAATATTTTTTCGGTAACTTTTATTAATTTCGTTTTATTAAATGTTGCAACTGGCGGGTTCAATTAATATTTATTTTCGAACTGCACCTCAGGATGTCAGTCTCAACACTAGTCCCGCCCTGGTGATTAAGGAGAGTTCCGGACCAATAGGAGGAGCGGAAATTGACTTGAGGGGTGGGCGGCTGAGGGGTGAGTTGGTCCTCCAACCAATCGGAGTGTGTGAGGGGTGGGAGTTGTGGCACCGAATGGGCGGGTCGAAGCCCAGATGTCCCTCATTGTCTGAAACATAATTTTTGAAACCTAATTTATCTTAAACTCCTGGAGACAACTCGACCTTTCTGTTGCGTCTTGAAACAGATCAAACCAGATGAGGTGGAGCAAACATTTCAACATTTGTAAGAAAAACACATTAACTAAGAACAGCCAACATGGATCATTTGAGATAACTCAAGTCTACTGATAAAGTGAATGTCGTGGTTGTTGTGGACATTGATTGTGAAAGGGTTTTTGGTAAAATGCCGGACAGGAGGCTTGTTGATAAAATTAGTACTTACCGTATTAAAAGGAATGAGGCAGTGTGTATAGGAAGTTGTGTGAAGGGCAGAAAACAGTAAGTAGTGGTTAATGGATGTTCTCCAGACTGGAGGGATGTAAACAGTGGTGTCCCCCAGGGTCAGTGTTGGGACCATTGCTAACCACAATACAGAGAATGATCTGAGCTTGGGTATGTGGGACACAAGGTGAAGATTTCGAGATGACGCCAAAATTGGCACCGGGGCAACTGTGAAGAGGAGTGTCAGAGACTTCACTGTGACGTCCACGGGTTAGTAAATGGGCCAGGTGAAATTTAATGCAGAGAAATGTGACGTGATGCATTTTGAGAGGAAGAAAAATGAGATGAAATGTAAACTAAATGGACAAAGTTTAAAAGTAGAGAAGCAGAGAGACTTAGGGATGGAAGGTTCGAAATAATGCATTGTCTTATTAATTAACAAGTCTGAGAGTCAGCAACTTTAATACCTCATGAAGAAATATATGAGCAAATTCTCTTTCCTCTCCCATACCAGACGAAACATGCAAATCCCCCGTGTAGACGAGATCAGCCCTCTGGATGGAACCACGGACTCCCTGAGCTTGATCTCCGGTGTCTCCAGTCCCAACTGCCCCTTACATCAGTATCCCCTCACTTTTATACCCTGTTGTGATCCATCTCTGTCACTGGAGCTGGAACTTCCCTAATCTGTGGTTTACAAGGACACATTGCTTGGTTCCCAGCAGTTATTTATCTTCAGTAGTGTTCTCATGATCCCTGAACTACCCTGCTTACTGTTAATTAGAATCATAGAATCATAGAAAATTTAGGCACAGAAGGAGGCCATTCGTCCCATCGTGTTCCCGCCAGCCGAAAATGAGCCACCCAGCCTAATCCCACTTTCCAGCACTTGGTCCATAGCCTTGTCGGTCACGGCACTTCAGGTGCATATCCGGGTACCTTTTAAATGAGTTGAGGGTTTCTGCCTCTACCACCCTTTCAGGCAGTGAATTCCAGACACTCACCACCCTCTGGGTGAAAAATGTCTTCCTCAGCTCCTCAATAATCCTTCTACCAATCACTTTAAATCTATGCCCTGCCCCTTGTTTATTGACCTCTCTGCTACGGGAAATCGGTTCTTCGTCTCCAGCCAATCACGGCCATACATAAATTTGTACACCTCAATTAAATCAATCCTCAGCCTTGTTAGACTCGATTTTTTGGATCAAAACCAGACGGAGACGGAACTGCTGACCAAGTTAAAGTTTATTAGAAAACCTTGTGCACAAAGGGAGAGTGGCAGCTTCCTCAAGCTCGTGACTAACTCTCAAAGGAACGTCAGCACTACAAGCATGTTTATACCTTTCAATAAGCAACACCCACCTGCCGTTGAATGTGGTACAGGTCTATGTAACTACAGAGGGTTTCATTGGGTGGTATAGTCTGCCACTCATTTGTCAGGTGCTACCTTGGGTCGTCCCATGACATTAAACATCTCACATTCCTGAGGAGGACACTTATCAATAAACACAAGTCCCAGACATTGCAACTACACAAAGGGTCTTCACAAAGTCCTGAGCAGCTGCTCCTATCTGACTCCCTTTTGAGCTGGGGTAACCTTGGAGATATCCACCGCTCCTCCCTTAATCATCTGAAGTGAGCTAGTTAGGATAAACAATGTCGGCTTTCGGCCTTGGATAAACATTCCCTAGTGTGTTCTGGAGATAAGCGAGGTGGTGGACACAAATCCAACAAACCTGCCTTTGTCAGCTTTTACAGTGTGGGTTACGAGCAGCTCCCATAATGGTCAAGTATCCCATCATGCTTTGCTGCTACCTCAATGCTACATGTGCGATTTAACTACTTGTGTGTGTGAGGATAGGAGTGGCTAATCATTCTTTAATATATATATATATATCAGGTTAGGTGAGGAGGGGCTGGAGGTTTTGGATTTCTGTTCACAAGCCTATTTTCCAGTCCAACAGTCCCCCCTCCAAACCTGGACATTGGATTATTCAGGGAAAAGCAAGAGCGCAAGTGACTGAGGTTTTGTATAATAATCAACCTAATTTACTCCCCCTCTCCCCTCTCCAGCCCACTGGCTATTCCAGGGGGATCCTCTATTGGTCACATATGATCCGACAAGAGTCCTGTCGAGGCGGCCGCCCGTCGAGGCACCGGGTCTGCATCAAAAGAGGGTAATTAGTCATTTACATTAAAACCATTCCCGATTCAATCTCCTGCTGCTCTCCTCACCCACACACTTGATTTTTCCCACAAGCGGCTGAAATCGTCTGAAGCACGGGTGGGGGAAGGGCGCATGCACCAGCTGTTTTAACCTCCTGTCCAGCCAGATGTTTTGCCACAGCCCGTTTACATTTCTTACATGCCACACATAGCAGAATAAAGACCAGTATTAACTGCACCATGACCAAAACATGGGAAATTAGTCGGATCCATGTGTGAATCTGTACATTTAGTCCCCAGTCCCATAAGACATCCCACCACATGATGTCTTTCCTCAACTCCTTGCTCCCCTGTTCCATGGTATCATACACCTGCTGGGAATGTTCAACCTTCTCTCGTAACTGTCTCAGGTGTTCGGGCAATGGAGGTATTGGATATGCAATCGTGTTGATGTAGTTCCATACGTCGTTCCTAATGTCTTCAGACACTTGAAAAAAGGTCGTGTTGTCCTGGTGTATGTCCACCAGCTCCTCATGTCCAATTCGTACAGGAATTTCCGGGGTGAAGCTAAACTCCGGACTGGAGATGGCACACGTTAAGGAGCGTAACTAACACATACCCACCTCGGCTATCATCCAGATAGCACGTGTGTGTACCAAACTCGTCCCGGCACCATTCTAACTCCGAGTCAGTAGCTGCCCGCCCATAAACCAGCAGTCCCAACAATCCTATCATCCCTGATACAGACCAATTCATACTGTCAAAGTCGCCACTGTCCCAGGTTCAGGGACCAGTGCTGGGCCGGGGTAGGCGAAGAGGGGTCCGATAGACCTGGGAAAAGGGGAAAGAAACAGAGAGGAGGATGAAGAGGAGGGAAATATTCCAGCCTGGGTAACCAATAGTTGGAGAGTCAATATGTCCGGTAGCGGTGACAATACTGGGGCCGGCCCGTGTACCTGTAAGGCAGAGAGAGAGATACATAACATCCTAAACAATTGACTCGATCTTCTGACCTTGGTCCTGGAAAAAAAAACAAGAAAGCTGATTCGCATTATTCTTAACGATTTATTACGCATCTGTTAACCCCTCCACACGTCCTGTTCCAATCCAGTCCGATCCGTTCATGCTGCAGCAATCAGCTTGAGGAGGGAGACGCTGACATCTAGAGAGATAGTGTGCCTCCTGTAAATGCTGGACCCGGAAATGGTTAGCCTGGTTGGTCTCACTGAGCAGACGCTGGTATGTCAGGAGGGTGTTTTGGAACTGGGAGGTGTCCCCTGTGCCCAGTGGGGGTGCGTCTTGGGGTAACACCATGGCCCGTCCAGTCATTAGTTCGAATGGTGTAAAGCCGGTGCTTTTGGCTGGCGTGGCCCGTAATCGCCAAAGATTAGCGGGGAGGACGGTGTTCCACCCTTTACCGGTCTGCAGGATGATTTTACTGATGGATTGTTTTAGCGTGCGGTTCATTCCCTCTCCCATTCCAGACGATTGAGGATGGCAGGGGATGTGGAACCGCTGTCGGACCCCCAAAAGAGCCAAAGCCTGTTTCATTGTCTTGCCGGTGAAATGAGTTCCCTGATCCGAATCTATCTGGTAGGGCACTCCCCAGCGAGGAATGACCTCCATGGCTAGGATTTTTGCTGCTGCTTCGGCCGTGTTCCCCCTGGTCGGGAAATCCTCCACCCAGCGAGTGAAAAGGTCAATGATGACAAAAACATGGCTGTACCCGCCACTGGGAGGGAGGGGGCAATTCCCGTTTGGAGACAGGGCAAACAGAAGCGTCCGGACTCGTGGATTTCCCTGGCCAGGCCGGGCCACCACCAGGTGTCAGCTATGAGGTAGTATAATTTGCACCCTCCCAGGTGTGCGGGTTCATGGTCGGATTGTATCAGGGCTCGTCTAAGGGCTGTCGGGACCACATACCGGGTCTCATGAGGCCAAAACCCCTGGGCGTCTTGATGTGCTCCCTCTTGCACCCAGAGGTGGATATTCTCGGGGGACTCAGAGAGGTACGCGGTTAGGAGGGACTCCCTTGTTACCTCGCTAGTCCTTTCCCTTGTGCTTCCCCTCTGCAGAATTAAGAGCCGTCACGGGGAGGGTGAAGGCCGCCTGCTTAGCGGCCAAATTCGCAGCCCGGTTCCCTCTGATTTCCGGGGTCTCCTCCGTCTGATGGGCCCGAATCTTAATGACAGCCCCCAAGGTGGGACCATCCGCTGCCCGAATAAGCTCGGCGATCGCAGGGCCGTGCTTAATTGAGTGGCCTAAGGTAGTCAAACAGCCTCGTCGCTGCCAGAGACGCGAGTAGTCATGGACGACAGAGTAAGCATCCTGGCTGTCAGTGTATATGTTCGCCGTTGTCCCTTCCGCCAATTGGAGGGCTTTGGTGAGCGCGGTGATCTCTGCCAGTTGCCCCCCTCCTCCGTTCCCAAGGCCCCTTGAGCAAGAGTCTGTCCTGACGGACCCACCACGGCCCATCCGTTGACCCGTCGGCCCCCGTGGTAAAAGCTGGACCCGTCGACAGACATTTCTAAACAGGCCCGGACTATGGGTTCCGTAAGGAGAGGTCCCTGACTCCAGTAGCGTAAAATAGTCGTGAATCATGAGGAGTCCCTTCATCAATCAGGAAAGACGCCGGGTTCGTTCGAGGGTCAGTTATCACCTCGATCCGGATCCCCTTACCGAACAAACACGCCTCCCATCTCGCACGCCTCTGATTGGAAGTTGTTTTTACGCTGCCTGTGAGGAGTTTTGATGTGGAGATGCCGGTGATGGACTGGGGTTGACAATTGTAAACAATTTTACAACACCAAGTTATAGTCCAGCAATTTTATTTTAAATTCACAATTGTGAGGAGTTTAACGAGGCTGTGACGGGTGTGTCGGATAACTTTACCGGGACCTACCATGGGCTCTCTTGCTTCTACAGCCGGTGCCGCACAGTCGGTGGCGGCCAGATATGGAGGCTGTCCTGTCATAGAGGGTGGTATTGGGCAGGAATAGTACCCCACCGGCCGGATGTGATCGTCCCGGAATTGTCCCACCACCGCACTATACGCCCGATTGCCCACCCAATTCCACAAATGGGAGGGTTTTGCAGGGTCCGGGAGACCCAGGGCAGGTGCATTAGCCAAAGTGATTTTGACCATTTCAAAAGCTTCGACTGCCTCAGGTGTCCAATCCAGTCTCGCCTCTCCCGGGGGCCCTCCCTTTAGGAGGTTGTTTAAGGGACTTGCCAATTCGGTGAAGTCAGTTCCGTACGTGAGGCAGTAATTGAACAAACCCATTACACTCCGCAGGACGGGGACAGGCATTTGTAAAAGTGCTCGGACCCCCTCGGGGGTTAACGGTCTCCCTTCTGGGGAGATGATCTGACCCAGATAGATAACCCATCTGAGCCCCACCTGGGCCTTAGTCGGATTCAGTTTAAAACCTCCAACGATTAGCGTCTCCAAGACACATGTTAGGGCGTCTAAATGATCTGAGGGTGAAGGGCTTCTGATGAGAAAGTCGTCGACATACTGGAGACAGGCGGGGGTTTGCATGCGGGCATCCACCATTGCCGGTTGGAGAGCCTTTTCCAGACTCGTGGAAAATAATGGGGGAATGGTGGAATCCGTGGGGCAGCCGGGTCCAGGTATATTGAGTGGACCGCACAGTGAAGGCAAAACATTCCCCGGACCCAGCGTCCAGAGGACAGGTCCAGAACCCGTTTTGGATGTCCAGTGCCGTAAATATGGACAGGCCTGGGTGGAGGCCGTTTAAAATGGGAGCGGGGTTTGCTACTGGAGCGTGGAGTTTATCTGTGACTTTGTTCAGGGCCGTATAGTATATGGTCAGCCTCTAAGATGCATCTGGCTTTTGTACAGGCCATACGGGGGAGTTGGTCCGGGAACGGGTCTCAATCACTATCCCGGTTTCTAACAAATCTCCCACTATTGACTCAACGGCACGTTGGGCCTCCGGCCGAAGGGGATACTGCCGGTGAGCCTCGTGGTCGGGTCCGTGAACCCTGACAGGGTCCATCTGTGCCCTACCGCAATCTAGCTTGTGGGTAGCCCATGCGAGAGGGTAAACTGCGCAAACTTTCCCCCATATCCCTTCCTCCGCCCAAGCACGCTCAATCGGTCGGAGGACCTGTACCCCACACTGTTGGGTATAATCTGCTGAAAAGGGAAACCTCCCCCTCCCGGCCCCCCTATTTGCAGTGAGTGGTCACTCAAGGCAGGTTCGCCTCTATCTGGTGCAAGATGTCCATTCCCAAAATCAGACCCTGGTTATTGGGACCTTCCCAGAGCCTGGCCCGGGGGATAGCTGTAGGGGGATTGGAATGCTCTGGCGAAGGATCACGCTCTCCCCACTAACCCCGCTGATATGTATTTTTTTGTTCACGGTAGGAAAATCTGAGTCGGTTATCGACACCGAGGCTCCCGTGTATAAAAGAGCACAATACTGCCGGCCTCCTAACAGTACGTTTAGACACGGGCGGGTGGCCCCCGGTCCTCCGACGGAGGAGGCCGTGGTGTCCAATCCTTGATGAGGGGAAGATGGGAGGAGGAGAGCTCGCAGTCCCTCCAATTCACGGTCGGATAACCCCTCCCTTTGTTGGTCTTTGTGACCCCTGAGGGGTTCCCCGGGGCCCCTGTCCTCCCCTTCCCCCCACCCTTTCCGTAACACGTGGCTTGGCTATGCCCCGGGCGCCCACAATTGGTTCATGGTTTCATTTTCACGGGGCAATCTCGATATAAATGGCCTGTTTCCTGGCAATTATAGCAGGCACGATCCTCTCGGGCTACTGCTACCGGTTCTGTTTTAATTTTTGGGCTAGTGTGGTGCGGGATTCACGGCAGGACGGATAGGGTGTGGCCCTGGCGGTGAGTGTGGGTGTCTGTCAGATAGAACCCGAAAAGCCGACGAGTCCATTCCCGAAGCCCTGCCTCAATGGCCTGTGGACTGGCCCCCATCCTAAGCGCTGTTTGGTATAGTTTATCCAGTCCCCGAATTAAGCTATCTATAAATCTTGGATCGTTGTGGTTGGCGGGGATGCCGTTGGTCTGTCCCCAATGTTCATACCGTTCAATTACCCGGTCAATATACGCACTGGGGTCTTCCCCAGGGTTTTGTCGTGGAGTCGTGAGTTCTGTCCAGGTGGCAGTGCCGTTACCCAATCCATCTTGAACCCAGGTCTTTAGAGCTTCAAATTGGGTGTCATACTCGACCATAGTGGCTGGGACTTGCAAATCCCAAGGGGGCAACGCCCCAAAGACAGCAGAGAGGCACTTAATCTCAATGATATCTTTTATGTCCTTTATGGACAGGTTAAAATGTCGGGCGGCGCTTTGTATCTTTGCCCATACGTCGACAATGGGATTATATCACTTCAGGTCGGGAATGAGAAGGATCAGGCTGGATCTCTCCTGTGGTGTTAAAGGCTGAGATTCCCCCCAATGTGCCCCTGCCTCCCATTTACCCATTTGCTGCCCCTCCGGCTGGGTTTGGATTTACTCGGACAGGGGCCAGGGGTTTCGGCTCCCCATTTCCAGGTTGTACCGGTGCCGAAGGGCAGATACGGTTGTATTCGGGAGGCACTCAGGCTGCGGCGTTTTGTGCTGCAGAGCCTCCATTGCCTTAACAATTCCCCCCACATTCCTGTAAATCGTCTAACTCCTCCGTTGCTGGCACTTCCAGATCCAAAAGGCTGCAAACTCGAACTTTAGCCTCTTGTACAGGTCTCAAAAAGTCCTGGAGAGAAGACGGTCTCCCCCATTTGTCCACGATTAAATATCCTGTCTGATCTGCCCAACTAGCGAGCAGAACGGTACCATAATTAATTTGTTTAGCAGCCTTGTGTCCCGCCCACCACTTTATTTGATCGACGACTGGACTCGTTTCCTTCCATCCGTTCCTGATCATTGCACTTTGATATTTTAAATTAGCCTCTTGGACTCGTTTTACAACAGAGACACTGGTGGGCAGAGCCGGGACGTCCGGAGGAAGGGGTTTCCCCTCGTTACTCATGTCAATCATTACGTATATCCTTATGCTCTATCTTATACTTTAATTTATTTTACTCTAATCTTATACTTTAATCGGCACAAACGTATCACCTTATAGTCTAATTTATACACACTCACTGGTCCCCGGATCACGATCCTGTGGTGGTTGTCGTTCCCTTCGCCTACTTAATCCTGGCCGTCACGTGGGACTTGGTCCTCTTAATTCAGGCTCAGGTTCGGTGTTTGAGATAAACCACCACCCTTGTCCGTGTCGATCACCACGTGACTCTCAAAATCCAACCTTATACTGTATCGGAATAACGGCATAAACTTATACTCCAAGCAAACAAACACTTACACTATATCTTATATACCTACAGGTCGAGTCAATTCCGTCAATCCGTGGTCTCCGTGAGGAATTTTACTACGTGGATAATTTTAATACTGCGGCAAGTGCCACTGCCAATCCTGTCTCCAATGATGAGCCGAGCCCCTACCATAGGCTACCGGCCTCACCCTCGAGGGCTTTATGCAGGGGCACCCCCCATCTGGAGTACAGGGCTATCCTGTTTCACTATACCACGTACCCTCCAATACAGGATCCGTTAGCCTACCTGCAGCGCAGTATCCCACTTCTGACACCAACTGTTAGACTCGAATTTTTGGAGCAAAACCAGACGGAGACAGAACTGCTGACAAAGTTAAAGTTTATTAGAAAACTTTGTGCACAAAGGGAGAGTGGTCAGCTTCCTCAAGCTCGTGACTAACTCTCAAAGGAACATCAGCACTACAAGCATGTTTATACCTTTCAATAAGCAACACCCACCTGCTGTTAAAGGTGAGGGTACATGTTTACGTAACTACAGTGGGTTTCATTGGGTGGTATAGTCTGCCACTCATTTGTCAGGGGCTACCTTGGGTCGTCCCATGACATTAAACATCTCACATTCCTGAGGAGGGCCCTTATCAGTAAACACATAAGTCCCAGATATTGAGACTGGGCGGGGGTCTTCACAAGTCCTGACCAGCTCATCCCTCACTCCCTTTTGTGCTGGGGTGACCTTGGAGATATCCACCGCTTCTCCCTTAATCATCCCAAGTGAGTTAGTTAGGATAAACAATGTCCTTGAGTAAACATTCCTTAGTGTGCTCTGGAGATAATCGAGGGGGTGGCCATAAATCCAACAAACCTGCCTTTGTCAGCTCTTACAGTGTGGGTTACGAACTGCTCCCATAATGGTCAAGTATCCCATCATGCTTTGCTGCTACCTCAATGCGACATGTGCGATTTAACTATCGAATTTTTGTGAGGATAGGAGTGGCTAATCATTCTTTATTATATATATATCAGGTTAGGTGAGGGGAGGCTGGAGGTTTTGGATCTGGGTTCACAAGCGTATTTTTCCAGTCCAACAACAGTGAGGAGGAGAGTGACAGGACAAAGACAGGTTGGTGGAATGGGCAGAAACATGGCAGATGAAATTTAACGCAAAGAAGTGCGAAGCGATACATTTTGGTGGAAGAACGAGGAGAGGAGAAATAAACTGAAGGGCACAATTCGAAAGGAGCTGCAGGAACCGAGAAATCTGGGGGTTCATGTGAACAAATCTTTAAAGATGGCCGGGCAGATTGAGAAAGCGGTTAAAGAAGCACACAGGATCGCGGGCTTCACAAATAGAGGCATAGAGTACATAAGGAAGGAAGTTATGATGAACCTTTATAAAACACTGGTTCGGCCACAACTGCAGTATTGTGTCCAGTTCTTGGCACCGCACTTTAGGAAGGATGTGAAGGCCTTTGAGAAGGTGCAGAACAGATTTATTAGAAAGGTTCCAGGAATGAAGGACTTCAGTTACGTGGATAGACTGGAGAAGCTGGGGTTGTTCTCCTGAGAGCAGAGAATGTTGAGAGGATATTTCATCGATGTTTTTAAAAACATGAAGATTCTAGACAGAGTGGATCGAGAGAAACTGCTCCCATGGGCGGAAGGGTCAAGAACCAGAGGACAAAGATTTATGGTGATTGCAAAAGAATCAAAGTCAACATGAGGAAAAACGCTTTTGCACAGCGAGTGGTTAAGATCTGGAACTCACTGCCTAAGTGAGTGCTGTAGGCAGATTCAATCGTGGCTTTCAAAAGAGAATTGGATAAGTACTTGAAGGGAAAAAAATGCAGGGCTACGGGTAAACTGGAGGAGTGGTGGGGAGGGGGTTGTGACAAGCTGGATTGCTCTTGCAGAGGGCCAGCACGGACTCGACGTGCCGAATGGCCTCCTTCCGTGCTGTTACCATTCTATGATTCTGGGATTCAAAGAGGCAGAAACAAAATAACTCAAACTTGTGAAACCCGAGATCTTTAGATCTTTAGTCTAACGCCCTCCCAACTGAGCGATTACCGCCCCACTGCAAATTGAACTTTGTGTCCTTATGTTGGAAGAAAATATAACCCCAGGAGGAATTGCCCCTCCCGGTCAATCCGCACTTCATATATAAACATCACACTCATATATACACACCCACAGTTCATAGATAAACATCACACTGATATATACACACCCACAGTTCATATATAAACATCGCACTCATATATACACACCCACAGTTCATATATAAACATCGCACTCATATATACACACCCACATTTCATATATAAACATCGCAATCATATATACACACCCACAGTTCATAGATAAACATCACACTCATATATACACACCCACAGTTCATATATAAACATCACACTCATATATACACACCCACAGTTCATAGATAAACATCACACTCATATATACACACCCACAGTTCATATATAAACATCACACTCATATATACACACCCACAGTTCATAGATAAACATCGCACTCATATATACACACCCACAGTTCATATATAAACATCGCAATCATATATACACACCCACAGTTCATATATAAACATCGCACTCATATATAGACACCCACAGTTCATATATAAACATCGCACTCATATATAGACACCCACAGTTCATATATAAACATCACACTCATATATAGACACCCACAGTTCATATATAAACATCACACTCATATATACACACCCACAGTTCATATATAAACATCACACTCATATCTCCACACCCACAGTTTATAACAGAACAGCTAACTCCTAATCCACACCCAATTTATATTTACCCAAAGTCCTGTTCACAGCTCTCACCAAAGTCTGAACACTGAAAGTTTAACTGTTTTCCAGATACTGTCCGTCCTACTTTGTAATTTTAGCATCGGATTTTATGCAGACCGACAAAGGGAGCGGGATAGCGGTCCTGGCGGTGAATGCTGCTTCGAACGGAAGTCTCGGTGTCCAGGAGCTGGCGGGGATTGGAAAGCTCTTGTGTCACACGAAGTGTCTGAAAGGCCCGGATACACCTGAAGGTTATCAGTGCGGTGCCCACACCTCGTGCTGTAATGTTAGCGAGCCTGACATCAACTTAAAAGGCGGCGTGTTGGAAACACGTTGTGGTCACAGTTTCATTCTGTACATAACTGATTGAAAATTATTCTTTGCTGATTCACCATAAACAATATTTTATTATGATGTTTGATTCTGAGTTCCCCAGTGTCAGAGGGAAATTTGCATAAATCCGAGCCAGGTAGGAGTCGAACCTACAATCTTCTGATCCGTAGTCAGACGCGTTATCCATTGCGCCACTGGCCCAGCTGTTGACTGATCTGTTTTATTTCATTTTTCATTCAGAATCAACCCACAGATTGACACAGAGAGATGAACACAGCGAGAGATGCAGACAGTGTCAGTGAACACAGCGAAATAGACAAGAGATATAGAAATGTACCAAACGGCCTCAAACTCCACCAGACAGTGGCGGGTATCTGACAGGTATCAGTGAGAGGAGGTGGTGAAGTTGCAGTTTGATTTGGCTCCGTGGCTGAGCTGCTCAAAGTGCCCGTTTGGTCGGGGCATTTTGTGATATTTACCCAATTTGTGAATTAAGCAACAAAATAACACAGAGCGGTATTTGTATTAGTTGCGGAGCCAACAAGGAAAGGATTCCAGATCTGCAGTATCTAAGTGTTCCTGCACTGTACAGGCGGACCTCTCATACAATGTGTCCGAAACACCTTTTGAGGATATTGCTCCAGAGGGCTGATTGTACAAACTTCTTTACTTACAACCAGCAACCGAATCACCATGAAGAGTTGCGAAGCGAAGCTGGTTTCGGAGCAGTTTTCGCTGTTCAGCTTTTGTAAAATTGGTTGAAACTCATTTTGAACACATCTGAGTATCAATGAGAAGGTCAGGCACAGGATTGTTGGGATGGAACCGTCTCTAACAATAAGTACAAAGTATAATTGATTATAAAGTGAAAAAGCCAATCCAATCTCTCAGTCTCTCTGTCACTTTCTCGGTGAGTGAACGTAAACCAACAGAAGAAGCTAAAACAAAGAACTGAGCAGTTTTGTTTGTTTCCTTTTCCTTCGGGCGAGTACAGTTGAAGAGAATGATTTCTGTTTCCTGCTGGACCAATAACTGGAATGAGCAGTGTATCAGGTTCCCATGGTACCCAGTGAAATATCCACGTTTATATCTCCCATTTACACTGATACCTTCCTTCCTCACTAATTATAGGAAACTTTTGGTCAGGTTCAATCACACTTCAGAAGACCAGAAGCGCAAAGAAAGGTCGACACCTCATGGTGACGTAACCTACAGGTGAGGGAGGTTTGCAGGTTTACCTGGAGCTGTAAATGTATAAACTCCTTCCAATGTACAAACTCCCCTCACCAACAGTAATTCAATTCGAACTGATCTGAGATTTTGGTCATTTATGGTGATTATACTTTGTGGAGTTAAAGCAGCATTAAAATCCGTTGTGTGTTGTACACATCGCCGTTCAGTCAATATAAAACATTGTCATCCGACCGACTATGTGCAATGCCACACGGGGTATGTTAGGTCACGGACAGTTCCGCCTCCAGCAGTTGTTCTCTCGGTCACACATCCGGCATCACCTCTCAGTCTCACACTTCAGAGTCACGCCTGAATATAAACACATTTCTGTTTCAGACTTTTACATGGATATCAACAAATCACAAGTCAAGAGGAAGGGAACAAACAAATCAAATATTTAAAAACGTTAACAGATAGAAAATTCACCATCAATGACTGAGGAAAAAATGAAGCAAACGGATCAAGATGAACAATTAGCAAAAGGTAACAATTAAAGAAAGGAGAAGGGGAACTGATCATATCGCCCCAAATAGTTTTTGAAAAATCCTTTTGGTTTACATCTTAGTTTCTCCGTTAAGTTGGGGATGTACATCTAGAAATATTTTTCTTAACATCATAAAGACAATTAGAATACAACTTTCACAAAGTAGGCCTTAATCTTACGTATACGATAGCGTGTTATGTGTTTGTAAAATCTGCAATTGTTTTACCATTCTTTAAGTTTAGAGGGATGCTCTGAATATATGTTCTACATTGAAACGTAAGTGGATTAATACAATAAAATGTGGAATTTTTTTGATGAACATGAAGAGCTGCTTTTCCATGTTGGATATCGCGATATAGTTATTTACACAACTGTCATTTGTGAAATGATGGAATGTATTTATTTCTATATCTGTAAGGGTAAGGAAATCTCCATTGGATCATTTCCAGGAACCAGTCAAGTACTTAAATTAGTTTGTCAAACCCAAAACACCCGTTGGGATTTGCTGATTGAAAATTTGAATGGAAATCGAGACCATCACAAGGTATTGGAACAAATATACCCGCTGAGGTTTCGGGGTTGTTACTGATTTATTTCTATCACTGAGTAACCTATTTTAAACAGGGTGAAGGTACAAATCTAATGATAAGAGTCTGGGTTGGAGAAGGAACAGATGAAAGTATCAAATTTAATTACACTGATTCCACAAACACTGCACACCACATCCCTTAAACATTGTTAACTGTTTCTACATAAAACTGGAGAGGGTGTAAATAGAAAGTAACAGAACAAAAAGCTTATTAATGTGTCAAATTTAATTTTGATATTGTTGCACAAACACTGAACATCCCATCGCTAAAACACTGTCCCGATCTAAAATCAGTCGGCAGGACCCTGAGCCACAGTGAAAATGCTGTGATTTCAACCTGGTTCAAAACACGCAGTCTTCTGATGTGGAGTCAGACGCGACTGTTCTTGCACCAGGCCCACAAAAAGCGGCTGGAGCCGGATCCATTGGAGGGTGATCGGTGCAGACTGCCGCCGCGGCTCTCGGAATGTGAGAGGCGGAAGCAGGAGCGGCCTGACCGCCTCAACCTCATATTATATAACTGACTCTGTGGCGCAATGGACAGCGTGTTGGACTTCTACTTAATGGTTGGAGAAGACATTCAAAGGACGGGAAACTGCCCCCGACACTTCATCTGACACAAGTGGCTCCAGTCACACCCGGATTTATGATTCTAAATCCACTCCGAGCTGGATTGGCGAAACTCTCTCAAGGAGGAGACTCATCATCTGCTCAGACCGAAAGTCAATCTGCTGGACTTCCGGCTCTGTCAGACTGAATGTTCCTTCAGACAGGTTTCTCACTGGACACATGCATCCTGCTGCCGTGTGAGCATTGGTGCTGGAGGGGTAGAATTCTTGCTTGTAGTAATTCTATTCCTGTAAAACTAGCTCCTGAAGTGTAGGTTGGAAAGTATCCTGGCTGAGCGGTCTAAGGCGCTGGTTTAAAGCTCCAGTTAAATCCCACGATTTGTAGATGGATCAAAATCATAGTTTGTGTTTCCAAAACCGCAGCCTCCCTCCTGTAAACAAGTAATACTGAACATCTCATCTGCTATTGCAACAGCGCAGTCCGGAGGAACCACATGGCAATTCAAATAAGTAGATGCATTTTGGAACAAACCAAATGTACCTTCAACTCCGGTCGAAATGTTGACAAGCAAAAGGATTGTTTGATCTCGCTGAGACTCGAATTAACAACCTCGGTATTTCCCGACCCTGTTCTGTCAGATAAGGACCGCGCACTGACCGATTGCGCCGCTGGAGCCCGGTCACTCTGATCACCTGTCCCACTCTGCTGGAAAGAATCTTAAGGTGAGAGGCCCGAACCTGTGGAAACGTGTCCTGTCCCCGTGATGAAACTAATATCTGCACTTCCACTTTCAGCTTCTTTCACATCCTCTGCTCCATCGCACGACAATCGGGTTTTCTGCGAACAGGTCAAAATGAACATTGCCAGAAATTCTATCGTAAACAATTTTACAACACCAAGTTATAGTCCAGCAATTTTATTTTAAATTCACAAGCTTTCGGAGATTTTCTCCTTCCTCAGGCAAATGTTTCATAGTCCAGCAATTTTATTTTAAATTCACAAGCTTTCGGAGATTTTCTCCTTCCTCAGGCAAATGTTTCTATCAGTAGTGGGATTCAAACCCAGCGCCCACGCAGTGATTGGATTTATTGTCTTAAAGCAGTGAGCTCCGTTCACACAACGCCTCGCCAGTCTCTCACACTTTGTTTAATGCCCAGTTAAATAAATTGGAGCCAATTGACCGCATTTACGCCGTGCTGGGGTTGTTCTCCTCAGAGCAGAGAAGGTTCAGAGGAGATTTGATAGAAGTGTTCAAAGTCATGAAGGGTTTAGATAAAGTTAATAAAGAGAAGCTGTTCCCATTGGCGGAAGTGTCGAGAACCAGAGGACACAGATTTGAGGTGATTGCAAAAGAACCAAAGGCGACATGAGGAAAATCTTTTTTACGCAGCGAATAGTTATGATCTGGAATGTGCTGCCTGAAAGGGCGGTGGAAGCAGATTCAATCGTGGCTTTCAAAAAGGAATTTGATAAATACTTGAAGGGGAAAATGCAGGGCCACGGGGAAAGGGACGGGGAATGGGACCAATGGGATTGGTCTTACAAAAGGCAGGTAAGGGATTGATGGGTTGAATGGCCTCCTTCTGTGGTGTGTTCATTCTGTGATAAATATTATTTTCCACACAGTGAACAGACCATCCCTGAAAGACTGCCCCGCGATAAAACAGAGCGACACTGAAACGTTGTGAAAATGCAATGACCCCGACGTGATTCGAACACGCATCCTTCTGATCTGGAGTCAGACGCGCTACCGTTGCGCCACGAGGTCCACAGCGCCCACCTGGAGCCGGATCCATCGGAGGGAGATCGGTACCGACCGCCACAGGGTCTCGAAGAGGCGGAAGCAGCAGCAGCAACAGCGCAGGAGCCCCGCTCTCCAATCCAGCCGTTCCCAGCGGAGAGCTGCCAGTCCCGGCCTGAGCCCTGTCTGGGAGCCGCCTGCCATTCAGTCTTTACAGAACGGGACCGATCCAGTTTCAGCTCACACACAAGCTCAGGAATCCCACTCCTGACAGATTCAGTGAATTGGGATTTAATTCAATCCTCATCTGTCCGCCGCTCTGTCAGTTCAGGACTTTATTTAAACCGATACTTGGAGCTCTGTTTTACAGGGTGCCGGCTGTTTTAGCATTTCTCAGTCCCACCACGAACACTTTTTGCTGCTAACTTCTGCTTAATACAAAGTTCCCAGGAACGAGGGGATTTCTCCTGGGTACTGAGTTCGAGTTAAGGAACAATCGAGGTCCGATTACACTACTTGGTGTATTCTATAGGCCACCAGCTAGTGGGACGGAGATAGAGGAGCAAATTTGCAGGGAAATTACAGAGAGGTGCAAAAGCCATAAAATAGTAATAACCGGGAATTTCAACTATCCTAATATAGACTGGGATAACAATAATATAAGGCGCAAAGAAGGGGAAGAATTTTTGAAATGTGTTCAGGATAACTTTCTCGACCAGTACGTTTCTGGCCCACTGAGGAAGGAGGCATTGCTGGACTTGGTGCAAGGGAATGAGGCGGGCCAAGTGGAGCAAGTGTCAGTGGGGGAGCATTTAGGGAGCAGCGATCAGTATCATAAGGATTAGAATAGCTATGGAAATGGACTCTGTCCACTCTAAAGTAAAAGTACTCAATTGGATGAGGGTCAATTTCAGTGGGATGAGAACAGATCTGGCCCCGGTAAATTGGAATTAAAGATTGTCAGGCCAAACTATAATTGGACAATGGGCGGCTTTTAAAAAGATGATTCGGGTATAGAGAAGGTACATTCCAACGAGGTAGAAAGGTCGGGCAAATAAAGCCAGAACTCCCTGGATAATAAGAGAGATAGAGAGTAAGATGAAGTGGGAAAAAGTGGTGTATGACAGGTGTCAGGTTAATAACACAAGTGCCAACCAGAGAGAATATAGAAAGTTCAGAGGGGAAGTGAAAAAGGAAATAAGAGGGGCAAAGAGAGAGCATAAGAATAGCGGACATCATAAAAGGGAATTAAAAAGTCTTCTACAGACATGTTAACAGTAAACGGGTAGTAAGAGGAGGGGTGGGGACGATTAGGGACCATAAAGGAGATCTACTCATGGAGGCAGTGGACATGGCCTGAGGTACTAAATGAGTACTTTGCATTGTTCTTTACCAAGGAAGAAGATGCTGCCAGATTCTCGATAAAGGAAGATATAGTTAAGATACTGGATGGGCTAAAAAATGAGAAAGAAGAGGTACTAGAAAGGCTAAATGTACTTAAAATAGATAAGTCACCTGGTCCATCAAACTTTCGCGCCAACGAAGAAAGGCAGAAATGTCATCCGCTAAATTAGTAATTCACTGAGCTAAACCTTAAGGCTGCAGTGACCAATATAACAGCTGTCTACTGTCAGTTTACTTTTACAAAATCAATAGTTGAAGCTTGCAGGAGTGAAAATCAAATCCAACGAGCCGGTCTTCATCTTATATAATATGATCACCGAGTGGCGAGAGGGTGGATTTGGAATTCCTGAGCGACCGCACTGTGAATTTTCCAGATCTGCTTGGAGCACCAATCCCTTCAATTCATCACTTACAGGGACAATTCGATTTGCGGTTTCTTTTCCCTGAGCTTGGCGAGATCTTGAAAATTGAGAGCGACCAATATCAAAGCTGAGCTCGTCACCGACATGCTCACAGATACAGAGCGGCCACACTCTGCTTCAGTGAGATGAAAACCCAGAGTGGTTTCAAGGTCGAATGCAATTGGAAGCAAAGCTCGTTCAATGAAAGTTCAGGTCATTGAGGTGCCTTTAAAGTCCTGATTGTTTGAACTGAACTTCTTCCGAGACTGCGTGAGATTCAGGTGGAGTGATTTGGGGACTTCTTTTCCCTCTTTGCAAAAGTTTGAACCGCAGTTCAAGGATCAAAAGTCTAGTTCCAAATTAGGGTATGAACCTCGAATCGAGAATTATACCCCGACCTCAACGAGCCCAGAAACAAGAACATGTCACGGACACATTCTATGAGAGGGCTGTCTGTATAATGAAAAGGCATTTTTGAAGAAACTTCCCGATCAGTTCCGTGTTGGCTCCTGCACAAAACACAAACACCGCACTGTGTGTTTTTGCTTCTCAAAACCACTGAACGCCATGAATTACAAAAAGGCACCACTGAGATTTGAATCCAGAATCTCCTGGTATTTAGACAGGTGCTTTAATCAACTAAGCCACGGAGCAAAATCACAGTACGGGTTATCACCTCCTCTCATTAATATCTATCAGCAACACGTCACATTCTGTTGGGGGTTCAGACTGTTTGATCTTTGTCGATTTCACTTGCCCGTTTCCCTGTGAATCCCGATACTGACTGCGTTTCAGGCTGTGTTTATCTTTCTGTGTCCATCAGTGCGATGATACACGAATGAATATGTGAGCTTGTGTTTGTTTGTTACTTTAAATAAATTAGGGATAGACAATTCTCGCTCTGACACTGAAGAACTAATTGAGCAAATTTCACAGTGAAGTGTTGTTTATTGTGGTGCTGAAACTAAAAAAAAATCGTAAAAGGTGCAAAAAGGGAAAACGAGAAAAACTTGAGTGAAATTAAGGACAACAATCAAGGTTTTTACACGTATATTAAGAGAAAGAAGGGTGACTAAGAGTAATATGGGCCCCTTAAGGACAGATGGCGGTGATATTACAATTGAAATTCAGGAAATGGCAGACTTGCTAAATACTCGCAGAAAATCATGAGGATAATGTACCAGAGACACGAGGAAAACTGAAAATAAATCAAGGGGATTCAGTGCAAGTAAAATAATGGTATTGGAGAAAATAATTAAATTAAAGATAGACAAATCTCCAGGACCTGATGGTGACCATCCCAGGGGACTAAGGGGAATAGGTGAGGAAATTGTACATGCTTTAGTCATGATCGTTCAAAACTCTCTTGATTCAGGAATTGTTCCATGGATTGAAAAATTGCCAATGTCATTCCATTATATACGAAGGGTAGGAGAGATAAAGTAGGAAATTATAGACCTATTAGTCTGACGTCTGTTGTGGGGAAGTTACCAGTATCTGTTATTAGGGAAAGAATGACTGAGCACTTGGATAAACATGAATTGATCAGAGAGAGTCAGCATGGATTTGTAAAGTGTAAGTCAAGTCTAACGAAACTAGTTGACCTTTTTGAAAATGTGACTAATGTGGTAAATGATGGAGTGTCTATGGGGGTTATGTGTATATTGACTTCCAGAGGCACTCGTTAAGGTTTAGCATCAGAGACTGTTAACAGAAATGAGAACATGTGGAATTTATAGCAACCCATGGAAATGGCGAGGGAGTTGGTTTGGAGGTAGGAGACAGAGAGTAGGGTTAATGGGTATGTACTCAAATTGATAGGATGTGGTTAGTGGTGTCCCCCAGGGATCTGTACCGGCAAATCATCTTTTTATTATATGTATAAATGAGGTAGATAAAGGAATAGAGAGCGGTATATCCAGGTTTGTCGAAGACACCAAGTTAAGAGGCACAGTGAGTCGTGTAGATGGGAGCATAAAGTTGTAAAAGGAAATTGATAGATTCAGTGAGTTGGTAAAACTGTGTCAGATGGAGCTTACATAGAATTACATCGAATGTACATCACAGAAACAGGCAATTCGGCCCATCTGGACTATACCGGTGTTTATGCTGCAGACGAGCCTCCTCCAACCCCTCTTCATCTAACCCTATGAGCAAACCCGAATACCCCTTTCTCCTCCATGTGTTTATCCAGCTTCCCTGTAAATGATATTCGCCTTAACTACTCCTTGTGGGAGCGAGCTGCACATTCTAACGACTCTCTGGATAAATATGTTTCTCTTGAATGCGATATTGGATTTATTGATGACTATTATATTCATGGCCCTAAGTTCTGACGTCCCCACTCCCAAAAGTACAAACACCTTATCTACATCTGACCTATCAAACCCTTGCATAATCTTAAAGTCCTGCATCAGGTCACCCTCAGCCTTCTCTTTTCTATACAAAAGAGCCCCAGACTGTTCAAAGTTTCAATCTGGGAAAGTGTGAGGCCATCCACTTTGGCCCTAAGCAAGATAAATCAGAGTATTTTCGAAATGGTGAGAAGCCAGGAACTGTGGGTGAGCAGAGATACTTCGGGAAATCAGGAAGAGTTGGCAGACAGGTGCAAAAAAATAATTAAAATGGCAAATGGAATGTCGGCCTTCATCTCAAGGGAACTGGAATTCAAAAGGGTGGAAGTTATGTTAGAATTCTATAAACTCTGCGAAGGCCACATTTAGAGCACGGCATTCAGTCCTGGGCACCAGACCTCAGGAAGGATATATTGGCCTTGCAGGAGGTGCAGCGCAGAAAGACCAGAATGATACCGGGGCTAAAATGGTTACATTATGAGGACAAGTTGCGTGGACAAGGTTTGTATTTCCTCGTGTATAGAGGATTAAGTGGTGATGTAATTCAGGTGTTGAAGGTGATTCAATGATCCAATGGTGGGTGTGTGAGTTGGTGCTGAATCGGTCCCCTTCAGTGAAGAGAGGGTCAGCGGGCGCCTGACAGACACGGCTCGGAACGGGACTCGCTTCTCTCCGGCGGCAGCGGCTGGTTTAGAGAGATCTCTCTGTCTGCTGCTGTTACTCCGCCTCCCGCACTCTGGGAGAACCGCGGAGGTCGGTCCTCATTTTTCTCTTATGGATCCGGCTCCATCCGTTTACTGTTGACGGGAGTGCGTCTGATACCAAGTCAGTCAGAAGCGGGTGCAAATCACAACATAGGCACAGGCCCAAGGACTGGGGACTGGTTTGATATTGGGCCCTTTTTAAGGGATAGGCTGTAGAATGTTTGTATAATAATAATAATCAGAATTAACTTTGAAACAATGAATTTTTTTTCAGTTATTTCCCATTTCCACCCTCACCAGTTTTATACAGTAACAGGTAACAATGTTTGAGGGATGTGATGTCCAGTGTTGGTGGAATCAGTGTAATTTAACTTGATACATTGAAGAATCTCTTGTCTATCCCAGGCTCTTACCTTAGGTTCAGACCCTCACCTAGTTTAAAATTGGTCACTCACTGATATAAATAAACCAATAACAACCCCGAAACCTCAGCGGGGATATTTGTTCCGATACTTAATGACGGTCCCAATTTCCACTGAAATTCTCGATCAGCAAATCCCAGAGGCTGTTTCGGGTTTGACAAACTGTGAAACAGATTGTTTTAAAAGCCGGAAAGAGGGAAAAACTGGTGGTTGATATGAAGTGTTATACATTATCTCTTTCTGTTTCAGATTTACAATTTCTCCTTGTGTGTTACTCAAAGGAGAGGCCATAACGGAGCCCAGTGACTGGGTCACGAGCTGCACTGAGTCATTGGCCTGTGTTACAGACCGGCTCGTTGGACCTGCTCATTTCGTGAACTCGCTGGTGTCTCAGCACGTGTGATGACTGAGTGAATCCCTTCCCACACACGGAGCAGGTGAACAGTCTCTCAACCAATGGGCATGCGATGATGTGACAGCAGTTCATTTCTGCTTTTAAAGCTCTTCTCACAGTCACTGCATTAAAAGGTCACTCAATAGTGTCAACAAGTTAATGCTTCAGAAGGTGGGATGATCGAGTGAATCTCTTCCCACACACGGAGCAGGTGAAAAGTCTCTCCCCAGTGTGAGTGCGTCGATGTCTCAGCAGTTCGTTTCTGATTTTAAATCTCTTCCCACAGTCAGAACATTTAAAGGTCTCTCAGTGTGAACTCGCTGGTGTTTCAGCAGGGAGGATGCCCAAGTGAATCCCTTCCCACACACGGAGCAGGTGAACGGCCCCTCCCCAGTGTGAGTGCGTTGGTGTGTCAGCAGATTAAATTTGCTTTTATACCTCTTCTCACAGTCAGAACATTTAAAAGGTCTCTCATCGGAGTGAACTCGCTGGTGTCTCAGCAGGTTGGATGACTGAGTGAATCTCTTCCCACACACGGAGCAGGTGAACGCCCCCTCTCCAGTGTGAACTCGCTGGTGTTTCAGCAGGGTGGATGACCCAGCGAATCCCTTCCCATACACAGAGCAGGAGAACGGCCTCTCCCCAGTGTGGGTGCGTTGGTGTGTCAGCAGATTAAATTTGCTTTTAAACCTCTTCTCACAGTCAGAACATTCAAAAGGTCTCTCATCGGAGTGAACTTGCTGGTGTCTCAGCAGGATGAATGACCGAGTGAATCTCATCCCACACAAGGTGCAGGTGAACGGCCTCTCCCCAGTGTGAACTCGCTGGTGTTTCAGCAGGTTGGATGACTGAGTGAATCTCTTCCCACACACGGTGCAGATGAACGGCCTCTCCCCAGTGTGGGTGCGTTGGTGTCTCAGCAGTTCAATTTTGCTTTTAAACCTCTTCTCACAGTCAGAACACTTAAAAGATCTCTCATCAGAGTGAACTCGCTGGTGTGTCAGCAGGATGGATGACCGAGTGAATCTCTTCCCACACAAGGTGCAGGTGAACGGCCTCTCCCCAGTGTGAACTCGCTGGTGTGTCAGCAGGATGGACGACTGAGTGAATCTCTTCCCACACACGGTGCAGATGAACGGTCTCTCCCCAGTGTGAGTGCGTTGGTGTCTCAGCAGTTCAATTTTGCTTTTAAACCTCCTCTCACAGTCAGAACATTTAAAAGGCCTCTCCCCAGTGTGAACTCGCTGGTGTGTCAGAAGCTCAGATGACCAAGTGAATCCCTTCCCACACACAGAGCAGATGAACGGTCTCTCCCCAGTGTGAGTGCGTTGGTGTGACAGCAGATTACTTTTGCTTTGAAACCTCTTCTCACAGTCAGAACATTTAAAAGGTCTCTCATCAGAGTGAAGTCGCTGGTGTGTCAGCAGGGTGGATAACCGAGTGTATCCCTTCCCGCACACGGAGCAGGTGAACGGCCTCTCCCCAGTGTGAACTCGGTGGTGTGTCAGGAGGAGGGATGACTGAGTGAATCCCTTCCCACACACGGAGCAGGTGAACGGCCTCTCCCCAGTGTGAACTCGCTGGTGTGTCAGGAGGAGGGATGACTGAGTGAATCCCTTCCCACACTCGGAGCAGGTGAACGGCCTCACCCCAGTGTGGGTACATTGGTGTGTCAGCAGGTTCCTTTTGCATTTAAACCTTTTCTCACAGTCAGAACATTTAAAAGGTCTCTCCCCAGTGTGAACTCGCTGGTGTGTCTGGAGGCTGGATGAAATAGTGAATCCCTTCCCACACACGGAGCAGGTGAACGGCCTCTCCCCAGTATGGGTACGTTGGTGTATCAGCAGATTAATTTTGCTTTTAAACCTCATCTCACAGTCAGCACATTTAAAAGGTCTCTCATCAGTGTGAACTCGCTGGTGTGTCAGGAGCCCGGATGACTGAGCGAATCCCTTCCCACACATGCAGCAGGTGAACGGCCTCTCCCCAGTGTGACTGTGTTGATGAATTTCCAGCCTGGACGGGTAATTGAATCCCTTCCCACATTCCCCACATTTCCACGGTTTCTCCATGGTCTGGGTGTCCTTGTGTCTCTCCAGGTTGGACGATCAGTTGAAGCCTCGTCCACACACAGAACACGTGTACGGTTTCTCCCCACTGTGAACGGTGCGGTGTTTTTTCTGGCTGTGTAACTGGTTAAAGCTCTTTCCACAGTCAGTGCACTGGAACACTCTCACTCGGTCTGTGTCTCGGTGCTTTTCCACTCACACTGATGTCTAAAATCATCTCCCACAGACAGAACAGACAAACATTTCTCCTTCCACATTCAAAGGTCGATGATATTCAGGTCCTGATGAATCGAGTGACTGTCAGATCTTGACGTGATCTTTGGTTTGAGTTTCCCTCTGCAAATCCTCCCCTGTAAAAGTAGTTTATAAAAGTTATCACTGTAACTACAGGATAGAAATTCAGATCAGATAACTTTACTTTCTATGGAACATTATTTCCTCTCTCATTCCTCAAAGCTGTAAATCCCCGTCCCACACACTCTCCCTCCTCCCTGTGCTGAAATCCAAACCCATCGCATCATCTTTCAGTGGCCCTAAACCATAAGAGATAGGGTGTGAGAGAGAGTGTGAGAGAGTGAGTGTGAGAGAGTGTGAGAGAGTGAATGTGAGTACAGCAGTGGGCTCGGTGTGGAGAATGAAGTGGGGCAGGTGGAGCATCTTTCAGTGGGGCAGCAGTGATCATAATCTCATTTGGTTTAGAACAGTTATGGAAAAGGACAGGGGACAGTCAAATGTGAAAATTCTTAACTGGAGGAGGGCTAATTCCAGTGAGTTCAAAAGGGATCTTGTCCAGGTGGATTGGTATCAAAAATTGGCAGGCAGAACAGTAATTGAACAGTGGGAGGCCTTCAAGGAGGAGTTGGTTTGGGTACAGAGTAGACAGATTCCCACGAGGAGGAAAGGAACAGCATCCAAAGCTGGAGCTCCCTGGATGACTAAAGGTATAGAGATCACCATTTCTCCTTCATTTTCAGACGCTCCCTGACCGATCACCATATCTCCTTCATTTCCAGACGCTCCCTGACCGATCACCATTTCTCCTTCATTTCCAGACGCTCCCTGACCGATCCCCATTTCTCCTTCATTTACAGACGCTCCCTGACCGATCACCATTTCTCCTTCATTTACAGACGCTCCCTGACCGATCCCCATTTCTCCTTCATTTACAGACGCTCCCTGACCGATCCCCATTTCCCCTTCATTTCCCGGCGGGTAGTGAGGGGGGGATAATGTTCACTGTTTTATATTCGGGTCTGGGGCCGCACTCGGGGTTTGTAAAGCCTGAGCCTGGGCCTGAGCCCGGACCCGGGCCCCGGGGTTTATTGAGCCTCTTGCTCCGATCCTCTGACCTGCACCGAACGCGCTCCTCCCGCAGCCTCGACTGGCCGCGCATGCTCAGGACACACTGACCGATTATGAGTCACTACTGCGCCTGCGCGCTGGGCTCCACTGATTCAGATAGGGCACAATCTGTACCGCGCTGCATGCTGGGTGATGCAGCCGCCATTGATGATCTTAATATCTGGCCGAAAAACAAAGACATTGGAAGCATATAATTCAAGTGTTTAATTTATAATATAAATAATTCAATCGTTCAATTCATTTCATAAATAATTGAATAGTTCAATTCATTAAATAATCAATTGTTTAATTTATTACATAAACAATTAGTGTTTATTTATTATATAAAGGATTCAAGTGTTTAATTTAACGTAGAAATAATTCAATAGTTTAATTCATTATATAAATTTTCCTTCGTTTAATTTATTGTATAAAGAATTCAATATTTAGTTGAATTATTTATATAATAAATTAAACACTTGAATGATTTGTCTAATAAATTAAACACGAGACTTCTTTATATAATAAAGTGAACAATTTATTATGTGTAATAAATTAAACCTTTGAATTATTTATATCATCAATTAAACAATTCATTATGAATACAATGAATTAAACAATTGATTATTTATATAATAAATAACATTTTGAAATTCTTCAGACAATAAATTAAATAATGGATTATTAATATGATTAAATAAACACTTGAATCTTTGTATGATAAGTTAAACCTTTGAATTAATTATATAATTTAAACACTTGACCTCTTTATATAATAATTTTAACACTTGGATTGTTTATATAATAAACTAAAAAATTGGTTATTTATATAATAAATTAGCAATTGATTTTTTTATATAATAAATGAAACACTTGAATTATTTATATAATGAATTAAACATGAATTATTTATATAATAAATTAAACAATTGTTTATTTGTATAATAATTTCATCAATTGAATTATTTAGATGCTTAATTTATTATGAAAATAATTCAACAGTTTATTTTAACAACTGAAGTCGTTATGTAAGAAATTAAACAATTGATTATTTATAGAATGACTTAAACTATTGAATTATTTATTTAATAAATGAAACAGTTGAATTATTTATTTAATAAATACAACCTTTTAATTATTTATATAATAAATTAAACTATTGAATTATTTAGATAATTAATGAAACAGTTGAATTATTTAAATAATAAATTAAACAAATGACTATTTATGTAATAAATTATACACTTGAATGCTTCATTAATAAATTAAACACTTGTTTATTTGTATAATAAATTCACAAATTGAATTATTTATACAATAAATTAAACAACAGAGCTATTTATATATTAAATTATACACTTGAATTATTATATAATTAAACTACTGAATTATTTAACAAATATATTAATCAATTTAATTATTCATATAATAAATTAAACAATTCAATAATTTACATAAAAAATTAAACACTTGAATTATTTATAATATATTAAACAATTGAATGATTTATATAATAAATTTAGCTATTGAATTTTTTATATAATAAATTAATCAATCGAATAATTTAAACTATTGAATTCTCTTTATAATAAATGAAACATTTGAAGTATTCATATAATAAATTAAACACTTGAAAACAATTTAATTATTGATATAATAAAATAAGCAATTCATTATTTATTTAATGAATTAAACTATTGAGTTATTTATATTACATTTTAAACTTTTCAATTATTTATATAATAAATGAAGCCAGCTTGGACAAAATGGAGGCAAGCTCGGAGTCCGTCTTGGACAAAATGGCGGCCGGCATGGCCACCATCTTGGAAAAAATGGCAGCAAGCACGGCCGCCATCTTGGAAAACATGGCGGCAGGCGCGGCCGCCATCTTGGAAAAATGGCCGCCGCCGCCATCTTGTCACATGGCGGCAAGAGGCCGACAGAGTGTCCCCAGTGATCCCGCAGTGACCCCAGAATGTCCCAGTGACCCCAGAGTGATGCCGGGGTCCCAGAGTGCACCCAGTCAGCCCAGAGTGAGGCCAGGGTGCAGCCGGGGATCCCAGAGCGAGGCCAGAGCGGCGGCCTTTGCGTTTGGGCCACTACAACAACCACCACCACAACTGTACTGTACGTGTACAGCACAGAGTGGGTAAAAGGGAACGATTCACTCCTGTCTGGGACTGTACGGCCCGTGTGTGTCTCAGTGTCAGCTCCTGTACATGTACAGCACAGAGTGGGTAAAAGGGAACGATTCACTCCTGTCTGGGACTGTACGGCCCGTGTGTGTCTCAGTGTCAGCTCCTGTACATGTACAGCACAGAGTGGGTAAAAGGGAACGATTCACTCCTGTCTGGTACTGTACGGCCCGTGTGTGTCTCAGTGTCAGCTCCTGTACATGTACAGCACACAGTGGGTAAAAGGGAACGATTCACTGAGAGATTGCAATGTTGACTGTAACGTTTATTTGAGGGGTTCAGTCCCTAAACGGGCTGTGTTTTGACAGACACTTTTTACAGGAAGGAGTTGAGTTTAGTTTCGGGAGGTGGGTACAATCCGTGTCTGGGACTCACTGGCCCTGTGAAATGTTGAATTTTGCTCACAATATGGTGTGTTTGGATTAATGGGGGACTAGGTTTAACTGCACTGGGCTGGATTGTTTTATAAATCTCTCATTGACTGGGTCTTTCAGACCAGGATGGGAGCTGCTTCTCTCTCTCTGGAAACACCCTGAAGCAGTGAAACACTCTCTGACAAACTGTTCACAGGAACCAACCCATCAGACATGGGGAATAGACAAATACCTGGGACTGGAAATGAGCCTCCCACCAACAGAGCAGAGAGAAGGAGGAAATCATCACACCTTCAAGATCTGGATCTGTTTTGTCTTTGGAGCAGGTTCGGGTTAATTTTACTGCTTTAAAGTTATGTTATGGGACCAGTGAGACTGAGACACACACACACACACACACACAGACTGTACAGTCAGGAGACACGTGTCCCTTGTCCAGACATTGGGTTTGAATTGAGCTGAGCTGTGCCACAAATGAATATGGGATTAAAATCTCAAATTCCAATCAGTTTGCTCCCGAGCTTCCCCATGTGTCTGTGTGGTTCCATTACAATACAATTTCACATGGGGGCCCAAAATGGCTTCGGAATTAACACGATTTCTTTCTGAGTTGTCAGTGACCTTTTCAAAAATTAAACTTCAAACTCAGAAAACATTTGGAGGCTGTTTTCACATTTGGGCCCTCTGCGTGCTGCAGGACGCTCCCTGAAAGTGCTTTTAATTTCAATTAAGACCCGAGATATGTCACATTGTCAGCCTCTGAATAATAGTTTGATCCACTTTGTGTTATTTCTGAAAAGTTGCACTTGCAATGAACGAAGGGAGGAATTTGGGATCGAACAGATGGTGATATTCTGTCAGACACTCGGTACTGAGGGAGCGCTGCACTGTCAGACGGTCAGTGTGTGTCTCAGTGTCAGCTCCTGTACAATGTCCCAGTGATCGTCCAGTGTCCCCAGAATGTCCCAGTGATCCTCCAGTGTCCCCAGAATGTCCCAGTGATCCCCCAGTGTCCCCAGAATGTCCCAGTGATCCCCCAGAGTAACCCAGACATTACTCACGTGGCCCCCATCGGGTCCAGGCTGCGGTGAAGGTCTCAGTCAGTCAGTCCCCAGCGGAGAGAACGATTCTTGGCCCAGGATTCCCCCTCATCCTCCTCCTTCTCACAAAATGTCTCTTTCTGGATCATCTCCTTGCAGCATTTCATCGAAAAGTTTCCTGAGGAGAGAGAGAGGGAATTGATTAAAATACAAAAGCATGGGATTAAAAAGGCACAGCAAGAGCCCAGAGCTCCCTCCCTCCCATTCCCTCTCCCAGTTACACCGACAATCCCTCAGCCCCAACACTGAAACACAAATCCCGATTACAAACCAGAGAATCCAAAGAGAAAAGTTGGGAGAGAGGCAGAGAGAGAAATACGCTCAGGACAGGCTGGAGGACCCCGGCAGACTGAGAGATTGTCCCCGCCCCTGGGGAGGGTTTGGGACGAGACACACGGCCATCCCCTACCCCCGGGGAGCTCCCTGCTTCAGCCTTTGAGATATTAGACTGAATCTCAATGTGTCTCCCTCAGGGACCTGTCCGTTCTCATGTTAATCCAGGGACAGCCCAGGGCAGGACTGGTTTGACCAGGAGACCTGTCTGCTGGAATGAGCCACATTTCAAGGACCTATTTTACTGATTTGAAACCCTCAGCCTGTCTCCCCCTCTTCCCTCACCCCAAACCGAGTCCCCCCCACCCTCAGCCTGTCTCCCCCTCTTCCCTCACCCCAAACCGAGTCCCCCCCACCCTCAGCCTGTCTCCCCCTCTTCCCTCACCCCAAACCGAGTCCCCCCACCCTCAGCCTGTCTCCCCCTCTTCCCTCACCCCAAACCGAGTCCCCCCCACCCTCAGCCTGTCTCCCCCTCTTCCCTCACCCCAAACCGAGTCCCCCCCACCCTCAGCCTGTCTCCCCCTCTTCCCTCACCCCAAACCGAGTCCCTCCCACCCTCAGCCTGTCTCCCCCTCTTCCCTCACCCCAAACCGAGTCCCTCCCACCCTCAGCCTGTCTCCCCCTCTTCCCTCACCCCAAACCGAGTCCCCCCCACCCTCAGCCTGTCTCCCCCCCTCCCCTCACCCCAAACCGAGTCCCCCCCACCCTCAGCCTGTCTCCCCCTCTTCCCTCACCCCAAACCGAGTCCCCCCCACCCTCAGCCTGTCTCCCCCTCTTCCCTCACCCCAAACCGAGTCCCCCCCACCCTCAGCCTGTCCCCCCCCCTCCCCCCGTGACCCAAACACCCCTGGGACCTCCGACACATCCCACCCTGCCCGGCGTCCACATTGAAAGAACTAAAGTTGGGGACAGGCCTCTCCCTCCATCCCATAATACCAGGCCGCCCATAGTAACGGTCGCTGGGCCTTGACCCGGAATCCGTTGCCCCTGGAAACCGCGCAGGAACCGAGCGACCCGAGAGCGGCCTCAGGCCCGACTCCCAGTCCCCGGCCTCAGGCCCCTCCCCGACTCCCAGTCCCCGGCCTCAGGCCCTCCCCGACTCCCAGTCCCCGGCCTCAGGCCCTCCCCGACTCCCAGTCCCCGGCCTCAGGCCCTCCCCGACTCCCAGTCCCCGGCCTCAGGCCCTCCCCGACTCCCAGTCCCCGGCCTCAGGCCCCTCCCCGACTCCCAGTCCCCGGCCTCAGGCCCGACTCCCAGTCCCCGGCCTCAGGCCCTCCCCGACTCCCAGTCCCCGGCCTCAGGCCCCTCCCCGACTCCCAGTCCCCGGCCTCAGGCCCCTCCCCGACTCCCAGTCCCCGGCCTCAGGCCCTCCCCGACTCCCAGTCCCCGGCCTCAGGCCCTCCCCGACTCCCAGTCCCCGGCCTCAGGCCCCTCCCCGACTCCCAGTCCCCGGCCTCAGGCCCCTCCCCGACTCCCGGCCTCAGGCCCCTCCCCGACTCCCAGTCCCCGGCCTGAGGCCCGACTCCCAGTCCCCGGCCTCAGGCCCCTCCCCGACTCCCAGTCCCCGGCCTCAGGCCCCTCCCCGACTCCCAGTCCCCGGCCTCAGGCCCTCCCCGACTCCCAGTCCCCGGCCTCAGGCCCTCCCCGACTCCCAGTCCCCGGCCTCAGGCCCCTCCCCGACTCCCAGTCCCCGGCCTCAGGCCCCTCCCCGACTCCCGGCCTCAGGCCCCTCCCCGACTCCCAGTCCCCGGCCTCAGGCCCCTCCCCGACTCCCAGTCCCCGGCCTCAGGCCCCTCCCCGACTCCCAGTCCCCGGCCTCAGGCCCCTCCCCGACTCCCAGTCCCCGGCCTCAGGCCCCTCCCCGACTCCCAGTCCCCGGCCTCAGGCCCCTCCCCGACTCCCAGTCCCCGGCCTCAGGCCCCTCCCCGACTCCCAGTCCCCGGCCTCAGGCCCCTCCCCGACTCCCAGTCCCCGGCCTCAGGCCCCTCCCCGACTCCCAGTCCCCGGCCTCAGGCCCTCCCCGACTCCCAGTCCCCGGCCTCAGGCCCCTCCCCGGGGGGGAGGGGGGGGGGAGGGGGGGGAGGGGGGGAGGGGGGGGAGGGGGTGGGGAGAGGGTGGGGAGAAGGGGGAGGGGGGGTGGGGAGAGAGAGGGGAGTGGGGGAGGGGGTGGGGAGAGAGAGGGGAGGGGGGAGGGGTGGGGAGAGAGGGAGCTTGTTCCCCCCCCATTCAGTCCGATCATGTCTGATCTGTGGGTTTTAGCTCCCTCCACCTCCCGGGACATAAGCCCCTCTCCCCTTCTCTCCCCCATAGCACGAGCCTTAGCTTCATACGGTGATCCAGTCGTCCTGTGAAAGATGCAGTGGGCTCTGCTTCAGGCACTTTGTGGCAAAGCATCCCTTGCCCCAACTGCCCTCCACTAGCCCTCGGAGTAAAGAGGGGTGGACTGCAGGATAAGGGAAGGTGTGTACAAACTGGGGCGAGTGTGGGCAGGATGGAACACCCGGAGGGGAGGCTCTCAGTAGGGCAGCGGAGGGAAAACACAGAGTCCTTTCATGGGCCGTTAGATGGGGTGCTCCATGGGCTGGAGGCCTCCACTCATCTAAACCAGGGAGTTGGAGTCAGAGGGCTGGGACCTTTCTACACCAGAGGGCAGAGTTGTGGAATAAGTTTTTGGGGAAGGACGGTATAAACGGGGTCCAGAGACAGAAGGGATCATTTGAAGCCCCTGGGATTAAAGGGACAGTGGCTGCATGGTTACAAAATTGGCTAAGGGACAGAGAGTAGTGGTGAACGGTTGTTTTTCAGACTGGAGGGAAATATACAGTGGTGTTCCCCAGGGGTCAGTATTAGGACCACTGCTCTTTTTGATGTATATTAATGACTTGCACTTGGGTATTCAGGGTATTTCAAACTTTGCAGATGATACAAAACTCGGAAATGTAGTAAACAATGTGGAGGATAGTAACAGACTTCAGGAGGACATAGACTGGTGGAATGGGCAGACACATGGCAGATGAAATTTAACCCAGAGAAGTGGGAAGTGATACATTTTGGAAGGAAGAATGAGGAGAGGCAATATAAACTAAATGGTACAATTTTAAAGGGAATGCAGGAACAGAGAGACCTGGGGAGTGCACAGACACAAATCCTTGAAGGTGACAAATTGAGAAGGCTGTTAACAAAAAGCATACAGGATCCTGGGCTTTATTAATAGAGGCATCGAGTCCGAAAGCAAGGAAGTTATACTGAACCTTTATAAAACACTGGTTAGGCCTCAGCTGGAGTATTGTGTCCAATTCTGGGCACCAGACTTTAGGAAGGATGTCAAGGCCTTGGAGAGGGTGCAGAGGAGATTTACTAGAATGGTACCAGGGATGAGGGACTTCAGTTATGTAGAGAAACTGGGATTGTTCTCTTTAGAGCAGAGAAGGTTACGGGGAGATTTAATAGAGGTGTTCAAAATTATGAAGAGTTTTAATAGATTAAATGAGGAGAAACTATTTCCAGTGGCAGAAGAATCGGTAACCAGAGGACACAGATTTGAGGTAATTGGCAAAAGAACCAGATGGCGATGAGGGTTTTATTTTACGCAGCGAGTTATGATCTGGAATGCGCTGCCTGAAAGGGCGGTGGAAGCAGATTTAATAATAACTTTCAAAAGGGAATTGGATAAACACTGAAAGGAAACATTTGCAGGGCTATGGGGAAAGGGCAGGGGAGTGGGACGAATGGGACAGCTCTTTCAAAGAGCCAGCACAGGCACGATGGGCCGAGAGGCCTCCTGTGTTGTAAGATTCTAGGTGATTGGATTGACCTGTTAGAAAGGGACAGGGTGTCAGTTGTGGACAGAGTGACGCTCCCATGAAAGGCCTGCCATGTCCCTGCTCTCACCTGAGCTGTTTAGTGAGAGAGGATCCAGGATGGGGTTTCGGGGGAGGGAGTGACCCCAGGCATCGACCAAAGGCCAGACTCGGAGCAGCAGTGACCCAGGAGCAGGGAAACGGTGCTCGGGGCAGCAAGGTGAAAGGAAGAGGGAGGGCTGCCTTCAGTGAAGTGATCTTAGTGCAGATTGAATCCACTCCTCCAACCTGTTTGATGGGCCCCTCTCTCTCTCCCTCCCTCCCTCTGTGCAGAGTCCACCAGTGCTCGTGTCCTGTATTTCAGCATCTTCTCCATGTGCTGCCTCGTCGGCCTGGCCACCTGGCAGGTCTTCTACCTGCGACGCTTCTTCAAAGCCAAGAAGCTCATTGAGTAACGACGATGTGTGTGTGTGTGTAAAACGCTGGCCCGTGTGTGTGTCTGTGCCTGGAGAGTGTTCAGTGGGTGGGGTTAATTTACAATAATGTCTCTTTATATTAAATGGGGTGCTTTGAACATTTAAACTGCAGGTTGTGTTTTAATTCGTAGCATTGCAGTCAGTAATTGGCCCACGGTCAGTGTTTCAGACCAGTCTGAGGGAGTCCTGGAAACAATCAGTATCCTCAGACATGCCCTGGATCAGGAGGTGGGACCAATAGTGTTCGCTGCCCTGAGCTTTCGATGATTGATTGATTGTTTTCGGAAGGTACTGGGATTAATTCCACCCGGCCCCGTTGCTCCCCAGGAGAGAGAGAGAGACAAACGTCCGAACTTCTTTGGGAAAAATCTGACGTTTGTAGAAGTTCCTCTCCAACTCATTTGCCGGTGTGATGCTGCACAGTGTCGAGTGGATTCCTGGAGGAATGTTGCAGGGAGGGAGAGTGCACTGGGGGCTGCATTTCCTTCACTGTGTTGGACTTCACCTGATGGTCATCAGGCAGAGCTGGTGACAGCCGCTCCACCCTGACCCCGCTGCACCTTGAACCTCGTAGGATCTTACAGCACAGGAGGAGGCCGTTCGGCCCATCGTGCCTGTGCCGGCTCTTTGAAACAGCTCTCCAATTAGTCCCACTCCCCCCTGCTCGTTCCCCACGGTCCTGCAAATTTCTCCCCTTCAAATATTTGTCCAGTTCCCTTTTGAAAGTTATTACTCAATCTGCCTCCACCGCCCTTTCAGGCCGCGCATTCCAGATCAGAACAACTCGCTGCGTAAAGAGAGAATTCTCCTCCTCTCCCATCTGGTTCTTTCCAAAATTAGAGTAAATCTGTGTCCTCTGATCGAACCCTGCTCCCCTCTAACCCTCGCCCCCCCCCTCGACTCCCCCCCCGGGCCTGCCCCTCGATCCCCGGGCCTACCCCTCAATCCCCGGGCCTACCCCTCAATCCCCGCCCAGGCCTGGCCCCTCGCACCCCCACCTTAGGCTAACATTCTGCGGGCCGCGATTATCCCCGCTATCAAACCTCGCGTCATCCGAGGGCCCCCGGTGGTCCTGCTCCCCCTGGGTGAGGCCACAGCAGCTCGACTAGTTATTTAAGGCAGGGCCGTGTCCTTGTGACAGTCAGTCCAGAATAGTTTCAGTGAGCAAAATGGGGTTCACTTTTCCCCTCTGTGTTGATCCACCAGCACCAAGTTAAATGGCTGCACCAAACACTCTGTGAGAATGTGATGTGAGGGTTCGGGACTGTTTTGACAATGAATCCGGGTGGGTAATTTGGGGCCTGTATCTGACATTGGAGACGCCAGTTTGATCAGTGCCCGTTCACAGTCTGTCCAACACCCTGATTTAAATGTGCTGCTCGTGTGAAGGTTGCCAGTCAGACCTGCTGTGTGATGCCCATCTTGACCAGGGGCTTTACGTGCTTTTAATAAGTTCTCTGCAGCGAGCAAGTGCAGCTCTCCCCGTGTCTTTCAACACCGCATGGCGTGGGCCCACTGCAGGCCCAGGGGAGGTGCGGAGCCCGAGCAGTTCGACCCTCGGAGGTTCGAGGCAGGGACAGAGAGAAACTTGGACCGTTTGGGCGGCTCAAACTTCGAAAACTCCCCTCTCCTCCTCCTGCTCCCTGCGTGAGTGGCGAGAGACTGCGGCCTCTCCCTGTCCCTGTCTAAACCATTCCAGTCTTTGGGAATCTTTACAAACTCATTCCAAGAATAAAATTAATTTTCAACTGAAAGCTGGAGTCGGGAGTGTGTTGTGTCAGAACAGGGCTCGGACAGCCCGGGCAGCTCACCCGGCCCCTGCCGGGTAGGTGGGGACAGGGCTCGGACAGCCCGGGCAGCTCACCCGGCCCCTGCCGGGTAGGTGGGGACAGGGCTCGGACAGCCCGGGCAGCTCACCCGGCCCCTGCCGGGTAGGTGGGAACAGGGCTCGGACAGCCCGGGCAGCTCACCCGGCCCCTGCCGGGTAGGTGGGGACAGGGCTCGGACAGCCCGGGCAGCTCACCCAGCCCCTGCCGGGGCCCACCGTGACTAATGGCCGCTGACCCAGGAAACTGGGTAATGACCATGGTGCGGTCAGGGGGCGATGGGCAGAATTCCCGCCCTCACCCTGTTGCCGGAAAGTCCAGGCATTGTGTCCACCGGTGACATCTCCATCCCCTGTGCTATTAACCTGGTATTCTGATTTTGGACGCCTTATAACCGCCAGGGAAAGCACAGTGCCTCCTCCTCAGCGTGGGCAACGCAGGTCTAACTGGTGCCCAGGCCTGGCACCAGTGACCTGATAGAAGCTGTTCGACCTCACGGCCCAGGAAAGGTCGGGAGAGAAAGGCAAAAGGGTCAAATTTTCTTCCCTTTTTACAAGAAACGGCGTCTCTGAGAAATTATTTTAGAAAAACAAAACGGTTTATTGTTTCAAGGCACAATCTCTGTTCCTTGCGAGTCCAGGCCTGGTTTATTCCTGTCGAACCTTTACAGCCTCCGCTGCTCTTAAATTAAAGTGGCTGCTTTTTGAATTAACAGTTAATTCAAATTGAAATCATTTCTTAATTCCCACCACCGGCTCATTGAGCAGAAGTCAACTGTGAACTAACAGGAGGTGAGTGAGGACCCTGGGGATGAAAGAACTTTAAGGGGAATGTGAGACACAAAGAAACTCATTTTAATAATGTGTATTTTCAAAAAAAAGATACTGAATTTATACAGAGTCCAAAATGAAACACTTCTCGTTGTAATCCAGTGCAAGTTCACATTCTGTATTTCCCATCTTTTCACACCACGATCAGTCTGAAAGCTGGATCATTAATAAAAACTTTCCCTGCACTGGCCCGAGGCAAAATTCAGGAATAAGAAACGAGATTCCCGAAGGCCGGGCTTAAGCACTTTGCGGAGGGTGAGAGAGAGAGAGAGTCACCAGAGCCGCGCTCGTCAAATCGCTCTCCGCTTTGACGGACAAGTTCTCAGTCCCAACATCACTCACAATATCGACAAGACGCCACTCGTCCATCTGATGTGACCCCCCGATAATCCCAGTCCCAACTGCTCCATGTCCGTGTGTTTCCCAAACTCGCCCAGCGTGATGCTGGAACAGGACTGACCGTTCCTCCCCGGGAGGGGGGCAGGAGCTATTTTAAGATCAGCCTCCAGCTGCCTGCATTCCAGAGTATTGGGAATAGCGAAAAGAATAACTAGTTTGTTTGGTGGGCTGTGCGTGTTTGAATCTCCAAACTGAGATACTGATAACCAGGCGCAGGTTGGATCCAAAATTGGCTCAGTGGCAGGAAGAAAATGGTAATGATCAAGGGGTGTTTTTTTGACTGGAAGGCTGTTTCCAGTGGGGTTCCGCAGAGCTCAGTACTCGGTCCCTTGCTTTTTGTGATGTATATTAATGATTTGGACTTAAATGTAGGGGGCTTGATCAAGAAGTTTGCAGATGATACAAAATTGGCCGCATGGTTGATAGTGAGGAGGAAAGCTGTAGAGTGCAGGAAGATATCAATGGACTGGTCAGGTGGGCAGAAAAATGGTAAATGGAATTTAATCCGGAGAAGTGTGAGGTAATGCATTTGGGACCGGCAAATAAGGCAAGGGAGCACACAATAAATGGGAGGATACTGAAAGGTGTAGATGAAGTGAGGGACCTTGGAATGCATGTCCACAGATCCCTGAAGGTAGCAGGACAGGTCGATAAGGTGGTTAACAAGGCATATGGAATTATTTCCTTTATTAGCCACGGCATAGAATATAAGAGCAGGGAGGTTATGCTGGAACTGTATAAAACAATGGTTAGGCCCCAACTTGAGTACTGTGTACAGTTCTGGTCACCACATTACAGGAAGGGTGTAATTGCACGAGAGAGGGTGCAGGGGAGATTTACGAGGATGTTGCCAGGACTGGATAATTTTCGCTATGAGGAAAGATTGATAGGCTCGGATTGTTCTCTTTGAAACAGAGGAGGCTGAGGATTGATTTAATTGAGGTGTACAAATTTATGTATGGCCGAGATAGAGCAGATAGGAAGGACCGATTTCCCTTCGCAGAGAGGTCAATAAACAAGGAGCAGTGCATAGATTTAAAGTGATTGGTGGAAGGATTATTGAGGAGCTGAGGAAAACATTTTTCACCCAGAGGCTGGTAGGTGTCTGGAACTCACTGCCTGAAAGGGTGGTAGAGGCAGAAACCCTCAACTCATTTAAAAGGTACCTGGATATACACCTGAAGTGCCATGACCGACAAGGCTATGGACCAAGTGCTGGAAAGTGGGATTAGACTGGGTGGCTCATTTTCGGCTGGCGCGGACACAATGGACTGAATGGCCTCCTTCTGTGCTGTAAATTTTCTATGATTCTATGATTCCAATTAACACTAAGCAGGGTAGTTCAGGGATCATGAGAACACTACTGAAGAAAAGTAACTGCTGGGAACCAAGCAATGTGTCCTTGTAAACCACAGATTAGGGAACTTCCAGCTTCAGTGACAGAGATGGATCACAACAGGGTATAAAAGTGAGGGGCTACTGATGTGAGGGGCAGTTGGGACTGGAGACACCGGAGATCAAGCTCAGGGAGTCCGTGGTTCCATCCAGAGGACTGATCTCGTCTACACGGGGGATTTGCATGTTTAGTCTGGTATGGGAGAGGAAAGAGAATTTGCTCATATATTTCTTAATGAGATATTAAAGTTGCTGACTCTCAGACTTGTTAATTAATAAGACAATGCATTATTTAGAACCTTCCATCCCTAAGTCTCTCTGCTCCTCTACTTTTAAACTTTCACCATTTAGTTTACATTTCATCTCATTTTTCTTCCTCTCAAAATGCATCACGTCACATTTCTCTGCATTAAATTTCACCTGGTCCATTTACTAACCCGTGGACGTCACAGTGAAGTCACTGACTCCTCTTCACAGTTCCTCACGCTGCCAATTTTGGAGTCATCTCGAAATTTTCATCTTGTGTCCCACAAACCCAAGCTCAGATCATTCTCTATATTGAGGTTAGTAATGGTTCCAACACTGACCCTGGGGCACACCAATGTTTACATCCCTCCAGTCTGAAGAAAATCTATTAACCACTGCTTTCTGTTTTCTGCCCTTTCAACAACTTCCTGTACACAATGCCTCATTCCTTTTAATATGGTAAGTATTAATTTTATCAACAAGCCTCCTGTCCTGCATCTTACCAAAAACCCTTTCACAATCAATGTACACAACATCCACTACATTTCCTTTATCAGTCGACTTGAGTTATCTCAAATGATCCATGTTGGCTGTTCTTAATTGATGTGTTTTTCTAACAAATGTTGAGATGTTTGCTCCACCTCATCTGGTTTGATCTGTTTCAAGACGCAACAGAAAGGTTGCGTTGTCTCCTGGAGTTAAAGATAAATTAGGTTTTAAAAATTATGTTTCAGACAATGAGGGACATCTGGGCTTAGACCCGCCCATTCTGTGCCGCACTCACACACTCCGATTCGTTTGAGGACCAACTCACCCCTCGCCCACACCTCCCGTCAATTTCCGCTCCTCCTATTGGTCCGGAACTCTCCTTAGTCACCAGGACGGGATTAGTGGTGAGACTGACATCCTGAGGTGCAGTTCGAAAATAAACATGAATTGAACCCGTCAGTTGCAACATTTAATAAAACGAAATTAATAAAAGTTACCGTAAAAAATATTTTCTGGATTTCACCAAAATGGGGGAGCGTCTGCGCTGTGTGTTTGTGCCGGTTTAAATGGCACAAAGAGCTGGGGTTTCAGTTTATTTTATTTTCCTTGGTCCAAACGCGCTCTCCCTGCTTCCAATGTCTTTGTTTTTCGGCCTGATATTAAGATCATTAATGGCGGATGCATCACCCAGCATGCATCGCGGTACAGATTGTGCCCTATCTGAATCAGTGGAGCCCAGTGCGCAGGCGCAGTAGTGACTCATTTCCGGTCAGTGTGTCCTGAGCATGCGCGGCCAGTCGAGGCTGCGGGAGGAGCGCGTTCGGTGCAGGTCAGAGGATCGGAGCAAGAGGCTCAATAAACCCCGGGGCCCGGGTCCGGGCTCAGGCCCAGGCTCAGGCTTTACAAACCCCGAGTGCGGCCCCAGACCCGAATATAAAACAGTGAACATTATCCCCCCCTCACTCCCCCCGGGAAATGAAGGGGAAATGGGGATCGGTCAGGGAGCGTCTGTAAATGAAGGAGAAATGGTGATCGGTCAGGGAGCGTCTGTAAATGAAGGATAAATGGTGATCAGTCAGGGAGTGTCTGTAAATGAAGGAGAAAAGGTGATCGGTCAGGGAGCGTCTGTAAATGAAGGAGAAAAGGTGATCGGTCAGGGAGCGTCTGTAAATGAAGGAGAAATGGGGATCGGTCAGGGAGCGTCTGTAAATAAAGGAGAAAAGGTGATCGGTCAGGGAGCGTCTGTAAATGAAGGAGAAATGGGGATCGGTCAGGGAGCGTCTGTAAATGAAGGAGAAATGTGATTGGTCAGGGAGCGTCTGTAAATGAAGGAGAAATGGTGATCGGTCAGGGAGCGTCTGTAAAAGGAGAAGAAATGGTGATGGGTCAGTGATCGTCTGTTAATGAAGGAGAAATGGTGATCTTTATATCTTTATTCATCCAGGGAGCTCGAGCTTTGGGTGCTGTTCCTTTCCTTCTCATTGGAATCTGTCCACTCTGTACCCAAACCAACTCCTCCTTGAAGGCCTCCCACTGTTCAATTACTGTTCTGCCTGCCAATTTTTGATTCCAATCCACACGGACAAGATCCCTTTTTAACTCACTGGAATTAGCCCTCCTCCAGTTCAGAATTTTCACATTTGACTGTCCCCTGTCCTTTTCCATAACTGTTCTAAACCTAATGAGATTATGATCACTGCTGCTCCACTGAAACATGGTCCACCTGCCCCACTTCATTCTCCACACAGAGCCCACTGCTGTACTCACACTCACTCTCACACTCACATTTACTCTCTCACACTCACTCTCTCACACTCACATTCACTCTCACACTCACATTCACTCTCATTCTCACTCACTCTCTCACATTCACTCACTCTCGCATTCACTCTCGCACTCACTCTCTCGCACCATTTCACTCATGGTTTAGGGCCACTGAAAGATGATGTGATGAGTTTGGATTTCAGCACAGGGAAGAGGGAGAGTGTGTGGGATGGGGATTTGCAGCTTTGAGGCACAAGAGAGGAAAGAATGTTCCGTAGAAGCTAGAATTGTCTGTTCTGAATTTCTATCCTGTACTTACAGTGATGACTTTTATAAACTCCTTTATAGGGTATTAGAAGGGGAGGATTAGCAGAGGGAAACTCAAACCAAACAGCACGTCAAGATCTGACAGAGTCACTCGATTCATCAGGACCTGAATATCATCGGCCTTTGAATGTGGAAGGAGAAATGTTTGTCTGTTCTATCTGTGGGAGAAGATTTCAAACATCAGTGTGAGTGGAAAAGCACCGAGACACACACACCCGAGTGAGAGTGTTCCAGTGCACTGACTGTGGAAAGAGCTTTAACCAGTTACACAGCCAGAAAAAACACTGCACCATTCACAGCAGGGAGAAACCGTACATGTGTTCTCTGTGTGGACGAGGCTTCAACTGATCGTCCAACCTGGAGAAACACAAGGACACCCGGACCATGGAGAAACCGTGGAAATGTGGGGACTGTGGGAAGGGATTCAATTACCCATCCAGGCTGGAAACTCATCGACGCAGTCACACTGGGGAGAGGCCGTTCTCCTGCTCCGTGTGTGGGAAGGGATTCAATTACCCGTCCAGGCTGGAAACTCATCGACGCAGTCACACTGGGGAGAGGCCGTTCTCCTGCTCCGTATGTGGGAAGGGATTCAATTACCCATCCAGGCTGGAAACTCATCGACGCAGTCACACTGGGGAGAGGCCGTTCTCCTGCTCCGTGTGTGGGAAGGGATTCACTATTTCATCCGACCTGCTGAAACACCAGCGAGTTCACACTGGCGAGAGGCCGTTCTCCTGCTCCGTGTGTAAGAAGAGATTCACTCAATCATCCACCCTGCTGGCACACCAGCGAGTTCACACTGGGGAGAGGCCGTTCACCTGCTCCGTGTGTGGGAAGAGATTCACTTGGTCATCACACCTGCTGTCACACCAGCGAGTTCACTCCGATGAGAGACCTTTTAAATGCTCTGACTGTGGGAAGAGCTTTAAAGGCAGAAATGAACTGCTGAGACATCAACGCAGTGACACCGGGGAGAGGCCGTTCACCTGCTCCGTGTGCGGAAAGAGATTCACACTGTCATCCACCCTGCTGGCACACCAGCGAGTTCACACTGGGGAGAGGCCGTTCACCTGCTCCGTGTGTAAGAAGAGATTCACTCATTCATCCTCCCTGCTGAAACATCAACTTGTTCACACTGATGGGAGACCTTTTAAATGTTCTGACTGTGAGAGGAGCTTTAAAAGCAAAATTGAACTGCTGCAACACCAACGCACTCACACTGGGGAGAGACCGTTCATCTGCTCTGTGTGTAAGAAGAGATTCACTCGGTCATCCCACCTGCTGATACACCAGCGAGTTCACACTGGGGAGAGGCCGTTCTCCTGCTCCGTGTGTGGGAAGAAATTCACTCATTCTTCCACCCTGCTAACACACCAGCGAGTTCACTCCGATGAGAGACCTTTTAAATGTTCTGACTGTGAGAAGAGGTTTAAAAGCAAAAGGAATCTGCTGACACACCAACGCACTCACACTGGGGAGAGGCCGTTCACCTGCTCCGTGTGAGGGAAGGGATTCACTATTTCATCCAAACTGCTGACACACCAACTTGTTCACACTGGGGAGAGACCTTTTTAATGTTCTGACTGCACGAAGAGCTCTAAATGCAGATACAAATTGTGAAGACATCGACACACTCACGCCAGGGAGAGGCCGTTCACCTGCTCCCTGTGTAAGAAGAGATTTACTCGGTCATCACACCTGCTGAGACACCAGCGAGTTCACTCTGATAAGAGACCTCTGAAATGTTCTGACTGTGAGAAGGGCTTTAAAACAAATGATCTGAAACACCAACACACTCACACTGGGGAGAGACTGTTCACCTGCTCCGTGTGTGGGAAGGGATTCACTAATTCATCCCACCTTCTGAAACATCAACTTGTTCACACGATTGAGTGACCTTTTAATGCAGTAACATTGAGAAGAGCTTGAAAAGCAGAAATGAACTGCTGACACATCAACTCACGCACATTGTGGAGAGACTGTTCACCTGCTCCGTGTGTGGGAAGGGATTCACTCAGTCATCACACGTGCTGAGACACCAGCGAGTTCACAAGTGACTGCAGGGGTTGGATTCTGCAGTTAATCCCATCCAGGACTGAACTCTGGTGTTTAGAGTCAGGAAGAACAACGTGTAAGGATTAACCCATTAACAGATAGAATTTAGTATAATTATAATCAATAGTAGAAGTAGAACAAAATGTGCTGTGAATCTATGTATCTATAAATGTAAACTGTACTATGTATTAATATAGTATGAACCATGTAACGTGTGTTCAATAAGAAAGTGCTGGTGGGCCGAGAAGGATGCATGATGGTTATTATAGTCAAGTTTGCAGTTAAAACTAAAAGGATGCTGACAACAGTAAAGTGGGAATTAACAGACCTAAGGGAGGAATGTGCTGTAATAGCATAATGTCTAAAAGACATGTAGATGAAGGGACTGAAGGTTCATTAAATCAAGGAGTCACGCAGGCTCAGGCCTCTCTATCTCGAGCCTCCACAAGCCAGTCAGTAGAAGTCTGTTTATCCAAACGGTTCTGTGAAGGCTGGCAATGTAAACTCTAAATAAGGTTCTGTTAAGTCTGTAACAACAAGGCACGGATGGGACCAGGAGTTATGCTTGGAATGTAACTTCTGAAGGTTGAGAGACATGAATAATGGTCAGGCTGAGAGATGTGGATGTGAGAGTGAACTGCTCATAAACTGAAAAAGGGAATAAGAAGAGACCTCAAAAGCTGAGGAAGGCGAACAAGATTCTGGCAAGGAAGAAGAGAACTTTTCAGTCAACAGAGAGAGAGAGAGAGAGAGACCGCACCGTAGTCACTTGGAGGGAGAGAGAGAGAGAGAGAGAGACCGCACCGTAGTCACTTGGAGGGATAGAGAGAGAGAGAGACCGCACCGTAGTCACTTGGAGGGATAGAGAGAGAGATAGAGACCGCACCGTAGTCACTTGGAGGGATAGAGAGAGAGAGAGAGAGAGACCGCACCGCAGTCACTTGGAGGGATAGAGAGAGAGAGAGACCGCACCGTAGTCACTTGGAGGGATAGAGAGAGAGAGAGAGACCGCACCGCAGTCACTTGGAGGGATAGAGAGAGAGAGAGAGAGACCGCACCGTAGTCACTTGGAGGGATAGAGAGAGAGAGAGAGACCGCACCGCAGTCACTTGGAGGGATAGAGAGAGAGAGAGAGAGACCGCACCGTAGTCACTTGGAGGGATAGAGAGAGAGAGAGAGAGAGACTGCACCGTAGTCACTTGGAGGGACAGAGAGAGAGAGAGAGAGACCGCACCGTAGTCACTTGGAGGGATAGAGAGAGAGAGAGAGAGAGACTGCACCGTAGTCACTTGGAGGGACAGAGAGAGAGAGAGAGAGACCGCACCGTAGTCACTTGGAGGGACAGAGAGAGAGAGAGAGAGACCGCACCGTAGTCACTTGGAGGGATAGAGAGAGAGAGAGAGAGAGACTGCACCGTAGTCACTTGGAGGGACAGAGAGAGAGAGAGAGAGACCGCACCGTAGTCACTTGGAGGGATAGAGAGAGAGAGAGACCGCACCGTAGTCACTTGGAGGGATAGAGAGAGAGAGAGACCGCACCGTAGTCACTTGGAGGGACACTCCCGAGGTTTCAAGGAACACTCACTATTTCTCTTTGTTCAGTCTCACCTTTTTGCACTAATTGTGATGTGATTAATAAATCGGTTTTGCCTTTAACCGTAATACCAGTACCAGTGGTGATCTTGTTGTTGTCAGGAACCAGTCCTTAGATTGGATCAGATTATAATCCTGAAAATAGTGGTTTAAATCCTACAATTGGCGACCACGAAGGGACTATTTCTGACAACAGCTGAAACCTGGTGGGGGATAGTTACATAATATAAATTGATTATTTCTCCAATAAAATGCAGTGAGTGGGGGATAGTTCCATAATATAAATTGATTATTTCTCCAGTAAAATGCAGTGAGTGGGGGATAGTTACATAAAATAAATTGATTATTTCTCCAGTAAAATGCAGTGAGTGGGGGATAGTTACATAATATAAATTGATTATTTCTCCAGTAAAATGCAGTGAGCGGAGGATAGTTACATAATATAAATTGATTATTTCTCCAATAAAATGCAGTGAGTGGGGGATAGTTACAGAATATAAATTGGTTATTTCTCCAGTAAAATGCAGTGAGCGGAGGATAGTTACATAATATAAATTGATTATTTCTCCAGTAAAATGCAGTGAGTGGAGTGCACACCCACCACGGGTGGCCTCATAAAATGAGGACAATCAGTTCTTCTTTCCTTGGTGAGAGGTTTCTGTAATCTGGGGATTTAGTTCAGTGGTCGAGCGCATGTTTCGCATGTGTTGAGGTCCTGGGTTCAACTCCCAGCGTCTTCCTCAATAGTTTTTCACCAGAATTACCCACGGAAAGTTGAATGACGCTTTTTGAGCTCAGCGAGTTCCAACTTCTGAGGCTCCACAAGCATTAAATTGTCCCGGAGCGGGACTTCATCTCACGGTCCCCTCAACAGCTCAACTCAAAGCAGCCGCCGACTGAGGGGAATGTGTGACGGTGCAATATCGAGCGAGCAGTCCCAGCTCTTGTTCCTGTTTGACGCTCTGTCATTCTTCCATCTCACTTTATGATTCAGAGGTTGGATTTCAGCCTTGTCACTGACCATTAGCGATTGGGTTTTTTTTATTTCCACAGACTTTTTTTTTGGAAAGTTCAAAGTAAAGAGGAGCAGAAACCCCGTGAACTGAAGCAGAGGTTGAACATTGTGAACACGCGGGACCGCTGGGCATCTCGATGTCCTGGAGAGACGGAGCAGAAAGCTCACGGCTTCACTTCTAAAGTGTCTGCTTGTTTATTTCTCAGGTACCTTTTGACCCGTGGGGATGTTGCTCAGTGGAAGAGCGCATGCTTTGCATGTATGAGGTCCCGGGTTCAATCCCCGGCATCTCCAAACAAGTTACATTTCAAATTTTGGATTCAACTGTGAGAATATCATCTGAGACTCGCCTCACATTTCCACACAAGGAGAGACAAGAGTTTCTTCACCTCGCGAAAAACCGAACGCTCCGCACAGAATATCATTCAATGGGAGAGCGCCCACGGTGTTTCAATGGCTCCCATCTCATGGTTGAACAGCTTGCCCAGTGATAGATTATTTCCAGTTTCACAGATTGGGGGGAAGCAGCGGACCGGCGTTCCGACCACAAAGAGGGAAGAATAGTCTGGATGTTGGGAGCTTCTTCTTTTCCCAGAGTGGAGTGAGCATCTGGAATGCATTCCCGGCTGGTGCGGTGGGTGCTGACCCTCTCTGGTGTGGTGGGTGCTGACCCTCTCTGGTGCGGTCGGTGCTGACCCTCTCTGGTGTGGTGGGTGCTGACTCTCTCTGGTGCGGTGGGCGCCGACCCTCTCTGGTGCGGTGGGTGCCGACTCTCTCTGGTGTGGTGGGTGCTGACTCTGACTCTGGTGCGGTGGGTGCTGACTCTGACTCTCTCTGGTGTGGTGGGTGCTGACCCTCTCTGGTGTGGTGGGTGCTGACTCTCTCTGGTGTGGTGGGTGCTGACCCTCTCTGGTGCGGTGGGTGCTGACTCTGACTCTGGTGCGGTGGGTGCTGACTCTGACCCTCTCTGGTGCGGTGGGTGCTGAGTCTGACTCTCTCTGTGCGGTGGGCGCTGACTCTCTCTGGTGCGGTGGGCGCTGACTCTGACCCTCTCTGGTGCGGTGGGTGCTGACTCTCTCTGGTGCGGTGGGTGCTGACTCTGACTCTCTCTGGTGTGGTGGGTGCTGACCCTCTCTGGTGCGGTGGGTGCTGACTCTGACTCTCTCTGGTGCGGTGGGTGCTGACTCTGACCCTCTCTGGTGCGGTGGGTGTTGAGTCTGACTCTCTCTGTGCGGTGGGCGCTGACTCTCTCTGGTGCGGTGGGCGCTGACTCTGACCCTCTCTGGTGCGGTGGGTGCTGACTCTCTCTGGTGCGGTGGGTGCTGACTCTGACTCTCTCTGGTGCGGTGGGTGCTGACTCTGACCCTCTCTGGTGCGGTGGGTGCTGACTCTCTCTGGTGCGATGGGTGCTGACTCTCTCTGGTGCGGTGGGTGCTGACTCTCTCTGGTGCGGTGGGTGCTGACTCTCTCTGGTGCGATGGGTGCTGACTCTCTCTGGTGCGGTGGGTGCTGACTCTCTCTGGTGCGGTGGGTGCTGACTCTCTCTGGTGCGGTGGATGCTGACTCTCTCTGGTGCGGTGGGTGCTGTCCCTCTCTGGTGCGGTGGGTGCCGACTCTCTCTCCGCCTTCTCGAGGGATCTGGACTGGTTCTTGACTGGGGCAGAGATGGAATCTTATAGAAGGTGAGTGGTTTTCCAGTTAACCAATGCATGGTCAGTGTGATCCACTGGACTCGATTCGATAGCCTGAGGGAGTCGGGGAGGAATTTCCCAGAATTTCTCCTCCTTATTGGCCCTGGATTTTTTTCTAGTTTGTCACCGCTCCCAGGAGATTCCATGTTCCCGGTGGGTGGGGCTGGTGGTGTGTGTGGGAAGTGTCCAGTCACGATGCTCCAGGCATGTGGGGCAGGATTGATGAACGAGCTGGTCATTTCCTGCCCGTCATGTCCGTCTGTAACCCCAGATCGTCAAGGTGTTTTTAGTGAAGTGATCTTTAAACACAAAACCCACACCTGGGACAAGTCCTGTGTCCGTCTATAGTGAAATGAGACTCAATGCTGTCTGGGCCTCACCTTGTCCTCCTCCTTTTACATTATTGTATTGTCCGTTTGGTTAAGATGAAAATACAAATTATCCGCTCTGGGCTCCTCCAGTCTCTCTGTGTTTCTCTCTCTTCCTAAACTGACTGACTGTCAGATAATAGTAACTGGTGTCCTCTCCATCCCGTTCTCAACACTCAGACACGACTACTTACTGAATAAATTCAACACTCACAGACAGTCCAGTGTCAGACAGTTACAGACGGTTTCTCTCCACCTTTCCTTACAGGACTGGCGAATGATGAATGCCCCGTCAGACCGGTTGATATACAGTAAAAGGGACAGTGACCGTCTCACCAATAGCACCGGAGGTTTGTTCACAGACACAGAATCAGTCTTTCCCTTTCTATCAGTGTGTCTATATTACGCTCAGTAACAGTATCCCGCCTCCTTGTACAGCACTGGGGAGAGAGAAAGACAGACAGACAGAGAGAGACACACAGACAAACAGACACAGTATCAGTCTCACACTTCCCATCAGTGTGTCCGTTTCACACTCAGTAACAATATTCCACCTTCATGTACAGCGGTAGAGAGAGATAAAAACAGACAGGCACAGTATCAGAATTACACTTCCTATCAGTGTCTCTGTATCACTCTCAGTAACAGTATCCCACCTTCATAATCTGTTCAAAAGAGTGAGAGAGAGAAACTGACCTGTAATGTCCTGTTCACACAGAGTAACAAATTGGAAAATATTCCATTCCAATTGCTATTCCAAGGTGGAGTGACAGAAGATGCAGTCTCATCTCTCACTGATATTATTTCAGAGACAGACACATTATTAATCCCACTCTCAGGGACAGTGTCACACATTTAACCCTCTCTTGCATGTTGTCCCCTCTGCAATCTTGCAGCTCAGGGCCGCTCTGTATTACTCTCAGTGACCGAGAGTTTCACTCCGATTGAAATAAACTGGGACTGTTGCTGCCTGATATTAATCCTACACGGTCCCAGCAAATACACTGACTCCCACTTTCCTCCCCCGTTTCTCCAGGATTGGTTTGAGGAATCCTCCCTCCAGTTTCGGAGTCAAACGTTACTTTATCAGTAAGGGAGCCAAGAATGAACAGAACCCATTGGCTCATTCCACAGCCGCTCACTTTATCTCTGAAAGACTATTTCCCATCAAAAGAGCCCGAGAGAAACAGCAGGGATGGAAACCTCGAGTTTAATAGTTGGAGATTGTAAAGTCAGTCTGGATTCCAGCGTTAGGCACTGGTGGAATCCCATCTGTTTCCCATTCTGGTGCCTGTTCCTGCACTGCCTGTGGAGCCCATTCCCTCTGACCTTTCCCCCAGACCCACTTCCTTTGCTCAGACAGGCGGGAATGGAGAGATCACGGCCCCCGGGGGAAGGGAGCAAAGAGCAGCCTCGTTACAGCAGCTCATCGCTCCGGGACCGTGTCCGCAGATGGGCTCAGAGATCGGCATTGAGTCCAGGGGAAGGGCAGGGGGAGTCCGGGGGCTGTTTGTAAGAGGCGGAGTGGATCAGGAACTGGTCCCGGAACATGGAGTGAGAGGGGGGAAGGGAGAGGTCATTCTCGGGCTGTGTGTGGACAGGGTGTGTCCAGGGGAAGGGAGAGAGAATGGGAAGAACCTGCTATTAAAACCATTGCTGCTTTCACTCCCCAAACCAGGAGTGAATGGTCCTGGTTTAGTTCCAGTCTCACCCTGTTTATTGTTATTGGACAGTGAAGAGTGGAAACAGAGCCGGACAGTAAGGATGTGGGGAGTTATACAAAGAGCATCTATTGCAGGCACCAGGTGAGAAGTGTGAAGGACACAATTTAAACAGCGGCTGTTTATTTTCGGTTGAACGGTTAGTCCCATGGGAGAGGAGATTAGAAACCTGACCTGGACAAAGGTCCCTGCCCCATCGGGTAGTCCCATTCATGGATCAGTGCAGGGGTTGGGTTGTGTCTGGATGTCACTAAATTGTTGTAAAACAGCCCAACACACCTGGTGTGCAGAAGCTGAGTGCTGCAGTGGAGTCAGACACTGACACTGTTTGTATCACCGGTTTTCATTTGTGGATATTCTAAATGATCATTAGAGATATTAAACTGATAACTTTTCCATTTTCAACCTCACCGTTTCTTGGGTTACAAGAGATCATTTTTCTTTCCACAGGCGAATCCTTGAATGATCCAGAATGAATGTGATGTTTCCTCCACCCGAGGCACAAGGAGGAGTGCAGCCAGCTCCTTCTCACACACAGGAGGTACATTATCACCCACAGAGCACAGAGACACAGACAGGTCATCAGTTCCACAGTCTCAGACAGCAGAAGTAGTCAGTCCCACACTGATCCCAAGTTCCAGAGACACAATTTCAATCCAACATTCAAACAGAGCGGGTGAGGCAGACACTGTTCCATTTGCCCCGAACTCTGTCCCGCTGACAGGCAGATACAAAAATCCCAGTCCAAAATCACACTCTCAGATTGAAAGGCACTGTGTCAATCTCACAATAGGGCAACATAGCTACGAATTAAATACCAGAGAGAAATCACACATGGTATCCGATTGAAAGGGACAGAATGAATCCCAATAATGTACCCGAGATTCCAATTGAATACTATCCCAGAACTCTCTCACACATGACTTTAATACATGCAATATCCATTCGAAAAGTGTACCATTTGCTACAAATCCAAACCTCACGTACAGTATCGATTGAGAAATACTGAAAGATAGTAAACCTGAGAAGCAAATTAGATACCAGTTCAGACTGCACTCGCAGAATGAAATTTAAAGATAGAGTATCAATTCTATTAGTGCAGACTGAGGTACACATTATATACCAGTCCAAAAATCTCATACAATATTAGACTGAAAGATACAGTATCAATTCCATTTCTACAGACTGATCTACACATTACAAACCAATTCAAAAATGTCACCTTATCAGTTTGAAAGATTCATTATCATCCACAATTGTACTCAGATTTAATAGTAGTCCAAAAAGCACACAAATTATCTGATTAAAACCTCCAACATTAAATCCTAAAGTTCGTCCATATTTACAAATTAAATAAGGAGTAAAACTCTTCAAACATTAAGATATTAAAGCTAAAGTATTGAACGCAATAATGTAATCTGAGAGAATAATTACGTACAGATACAGAATGAATCTCACATTCAGATACAGTACCAGAGACACACAAACACAGAATGAATCCAACACTCACAGATACAGAAGGAATCCCAAACTCACATACAGTACTAGAGACTGACAGACACAGAGTTAATCCCACACTCTCATCAAGTTCCAGGGAATGATAGGTACAGTATGAATCCCACACTAACATGCAGTATGAGTAACTGCATATTTAGGATGAATTCAACTCCCACATACAGTACTGGGGACTGTACATAAAGAATGAGTCCCACACTCACATGGAGTACCAGAGACTGACAGATACCGAAAGAATCCCACACTAACACACAGTATGAGAGACTGCATATAAAGAATGAATCACAAACTCTCACACACAATGCTGACAAGATACAGAATCAATCCCAAGTTCACACACTGTACCAGAGACTGACAGATACAGAATGAATCCCACACTCACACACTGTACCAGAGACTGACAGATACAGAATGAATCCCAGTGAACTATCAGGGAATCAGCACAGACCAGGGATCAGGGCCTTTACCCAGTAAACTATCAGAGAGTCAGCACAGACCAGGGATCAGGGCCTTTCACCTGTCGGAGAGAACATTGTATCACAGATCGCTTGTGATAAACCTACACATTCTGATTTACAGCCGTGCATAACAGACGTTTGTAGCTGCGATGGCCGAGTGGTTAAGGCGTTGGACTCGAAATCCCCTGGGGATTTCCTGCGTACGTTCGAATCCTGTTCCCAGTGATACTTCTTAAAGTTATTTTTACTGCTCAAATAACGATGAACTGGAGTTGACGAACCGCATTCCCTCTCTCAGAGAGACTCTCCAGCGCGGCTTATGCTTTTAATTTGGAGCCCAATGGTCTCTTGCAAAATTGCGAGACACGTGAAGGAATCTCTCCCAAGCTCCATCTTAAATTCTGCCCGTTCGCAGAACTTGACATTGATCCTATTTCTTCCTGTACTTTGATCCCACCTTGTCTCTGTCTCTGACTCTCTGTGTTTTTCCCTCATGGACTTCTCAGGCTTCGTTGAACAGCCACGGATGATCGAACCTGGAACACCGGCAGTGAAGGGTAAAGATGGAAAGACTGAGACGGGGGGAGAAGCAAAGGTGCAACCCAGCTGATGAATTCGTAACTAATGTCCACACATTTATGTCTCTTCACCCTCACAGTGAAAAATCAGCAATTTGAGTCCAGTCCACTTATGGTAGAGTGGATAATATGTGGATGTTGAGACAGACACCAATCGAACCGTTGCCGTGGTGATGAAAGCTCCGAATCCTAAACACTGGACCACAAGGTCACGCTGAAAATTCTTTGCTGTGAACAAGCAGACCAACGCGGCCTTTCCCACTCGCCCCTTTGTAATTCAGGTCATTTTCGTGTCAGACAAGCTGCTCGCACAAAATGGCATTTTCTGTTCGAACTACTATCGGGACAGAAGGTGATGTTCAGGCAATGACAGCACCAAGTGCAAGTAGGCATGGACATGGAATGGAAAGTGAGGGAAAATACTCCCACAAGCTGCTGATGGACATGTTTCCATTTCCAAAATTCACGCATCGAATCAATGCAGCTCCTGGGAAAACTCTAAGGCAACACAGGTCTATTGGGCATCGTTTGAAGCAACTGGCAGTTTAAAGTGTCATCTCCTGCTGCTCCTGTGGGGAGTGAGGGAGAGACACTGTCGGTATCTGCCGACAGTTTGATTTTGTACAGAACTGTGCAGAGAAGGAGCAAATATAGCGGGGCTGTGAGATATTCTATATTATTCATATTTGACCAGAGGAATATCCGCAGTCAGAAGCTGAAAAGAAGGGAGAGATAAGAGGCCTGAGAATAAACACAGAGCTGAATGAAACAAAAATAAATGTCATCAGTTCCATAGTGTCCGGTGCTCAATCCTGGGAGCTCCCCGATGGACTGGTGGTTAAAATTCAGTGCTCCCATCACCGCGTGGTTCCATTCCCAGTCAGAGAATTAAATTTAACAAGAGTTATGAACTTAATAAATAATTACATGAAGCTAATTAAACCCTGTTCGTAGTTGAATGACTGTTTTAATCACCATTAATCAACCAATAACTTTCTATTTCAGACTGAAGGAGATGCTGACGTGGTTGCCGAGAGACAGTCAAAACTTTAATAAGATTTTTGTGCTTTGCATGTGATGAAATTTCATCATTTTATAGACTGCATCTTAAATTTAACATTAACAGGCAATTGTCGCCGTTTATCACAGGAACGCCTGAACTGGTTCTCCGATGAAGATGAAAGTAACGCAATGGGGAACATCTGATCCAACACGAAAGGCATCGGGCTATGATAAAAATCCCCACCGTTTTGCTTTTCCAAAATAAAGGGTGTGACATTTATTCTCTGCTCAGTTAATATGATCGTCGAGTGGCGAGAGGGTGGATTTGGAATTCCTGAGCGACCGCACTGTGAATTTTCCAGATCTGCTTGGAGCACCAATCCCTTCAATTCATCGCTTACAGGGACAATTCGATTCGCGGTTTCTTTTCCCAGAGCTTGGCGAGATCTTAAAAATTGAAAGCGACCAATATCAGAGGTAACCTCGTCACCGACATGCTCACAGATACAAAGCGGCCACACTCTGCTTCAGTGAGATGAAAACCCAGAGCGGTTTCAAGGTCGAATGCAATTGGAAGCAAAGCTCGTTCAATGAAAGTCCTGATTGTTTGAACTAAACTTCTTCCGAGACCGCGTGAGATTAAGGTGGAGTGATTTGGGGATTTATTTTTCCTCTTTGCAAAAGTTTGAACCGCAGTTCAAGGATCAAAAGTCTAGGGTTAAATTAGGGCTTCTCCAGGGTATGAACCTCGAATCGAGAATTATACCCCGACCTCAACGAGCCCAGAAACAAGAACGTGTCACGGACACATTCTATGAGAGGGCTGTCTGTATAATGAAAAGGCATTTTTGAAGAGACTTCCTGATCAGTTCCGTATTGGCTCCTGCACAAAACACAAACACCACACTGTGCGTTTTTCATTCTAAAATTCACTGAACACCATGAATTACACAAAGGCACCGCTGGGAGTTTGAACCGAGGATCTCTTGTTTACTGGCCAAGCGCTTTAACCAACTAAGCCTCGGAGCCAAGCCATGGGATCATTTCCCACCTCCTCTCATTAATATCTATCAGCTACACGTCACATTCTGTTGTGAGCTCAGACTGTTTGATCTTTGTCTATTTCACTTGCCCGTTTCCCTGTGAATCCCGATACTGACTGCGTTTCAGGCTGTGTTTATCTTTCTGTGTCCATCAGTGCTTTGATACACGAATGAATATTTGTGCTTGTGTTTGTTACTTTAAATAAATTAGGGATGGACAATTCTCGCTCTGACACTGAAGAACTAATTTAGCAAATTTCACAGTGAAGTGTTGTTTATTGTGGTGCTGAAACGAAAAAAAATTGTAAAAGGTGCAAAGAGGGAAAACGAGAAAAACTTGTGAGTGAAATTAAGGACAACTTTCAAGGTTTTTACACGTATATTAAGAGAAAGAAGGGTGACGAAGAGTAATGTGGGCCCTTAAAGATGGATAGGGGTGATATTGTAATTGAAATTCAAGAAATGGCAGACTTGCTAAATACTCACAGAAAATCATGAGGATAATGTACCAGAGGCACGAGGAAAACTGAAAATAAATCAAGGGGATTCAGTGTAAGTAAAATAATGGTATTGGAGAAAATAATTAAATTAAAGATAGACAAATCTCCAGGACCTGATGGTGACCATCCCAGGGGACTAAGGGGAATAGGTGAGGAAATTGTACATGCTTTAGTCATGATCGTTCAAAACTCTCTTGATTCAGGAATTGTTCCATGGATTGAAAAAATTGCCAATGTCATTCCGTTTTATACGAAGGGTAGGAGAGATAAAGCAGGAAATTATAGACCTATTAGTCTGACGTCTGTTGTGGGGAAGTTACCAGTATCCATTATTAGGGAAAGAATGACTGAGCACTTGGATAAACCTGAATTGATCAGAGAGAGCCAGCATGGATTTGTAAAGTGTAAGTCAAGTCTAACAAAACTAGTTGACCTTTTTGAAGATGTAACTAATGTGGTAAATGATGGAGTGTCTATGGGGGTTATGTGTATATTGACTTCCAGAGGCATTCGATAAGGTTTAACATCAGAGACTGTTAACAGAAATGAGAACATGTGGAATTCAAAGCAACCGATTGACATGGGGAGGGAGTTGATTTGGAGTTGGGGACAGAGAGGAGGGTTAATAGGTATGTACTCAAATTGACAGGATTTGATTAGTGGTGTCCCCCAGGGATCTGCATAAATGAGGCAGATAAAGGAACAGAGAGCGGTATATCCAGGTTTGTCGACGACACCAAGTTTGGGTGCACAGTGAGTAGTGTAGATGGGAGCATAAAGTTACAAAGGGAAATTGATAGATTCAGTGAGTTGGTAAAACTGTGTCAAATGGAGCTTACAGAGAATTACATCGAATGTACATCACAGAAACAGGCAATTCGGCCCAACTAGACTATACCGGTGTTTATATGCTGCAGACGAGCCTCCTCCAACCCCTCTTCATCTAACCCTATGAGCAAACCCGAATATTCCTTTCTCCTCCATGTGTTTATCCAGCTTCACCGTAAATGCATCCATGCGATTCGCCTCAACTACTCCTTGTGGGAGAGAGCTGCACATTCTAACGACTCTCTGGATAAATATGTTTCTCTTGAATGCCAGATTGGATTTATTGATGACTATTATATTCATGGCCTGAAGTTTTGACGTCCCCACTCCCAAAAGTACAAACACCTTATCGACATCTGACCGATCAAACCCTTGCATAATCTTAAAGTCCTGTATCAGGTCACCCTCAGCCTTCTCTTTTCTATACAAAAGAGCCCCAGAGTGTTCAAAGTTTCAATCTGGGGAAGTGTGAGGCCATCCACTTTGGCCCGAAGCAAGATAAATCAGAGTATTTTCAAAATGGTGAGAAGCCAGGAACTGTGGGTGAGCAGAGATACTTCGGGAAATCATGACGAGTTGGCAGACAGGTGCAAAAAATAATTAAAATGGCTAATGGAATGTCGGCCTTTATCTCAAGGGAACTGGAATTCAAAAGGGTGGAATTTATGTTACAATTCTATGAACTCTGTTGAGACCACATTTAGAGCACGGCATTCAGTCCTGGGCACCAGACCTCAGGAAGGATATATTGGCCGTGGAGGGGATGCAGCGCAGAAAGACCAGAATGATACCGGGGCTAAAATGTTTAAATTATGAGGACAGGTTGCATGGACAAGGTTTGTATTTCCTCGTGTATAGAGGATTAAGTGGTGATGCAATTCAGGTGTTGAAGGTGATTCAATGATCCAATGGTGGGTGTGTGAGTTGGTGCTGAATCGGTCCCCTTCAGTGAAGAGAGGGTCAGCGGGCGCCTGACAGACACGGCTCGGAACGGGACTCGCTTCTCTCCGGCGGCAGCGGCTGGTTTAGAGAGATCTCTCTGTCTGCTGCTGTTACTCCGCCTCCCGCACTCTGGGAGAACCGCGGAGGTCGGTCCTCATTTTTCTCTTATGGATCCGGCTCCATCCGTTTACTGTTGACGGGAGTGCGTCTGATACCAAGTCAGTCAGAAGCGGGTGCAAATCACAACATAGGCACAGGCCCAAGGACTGGGGACTGGTTTGATATTGGGTCCTTTTTAAGGGACCGGCTGTAGAATGTTTGTATAATAATAATGATCAGAATTAACTTTGATACAATGAAGTTTTTTTCAGTTATTTCCCATTTCCACCCTCACCAGTTTTATACAGTAACAGGTAACAATGTTTGAGGGATGTGATGTCCAGTGTTGGTGGAATCAGTGTAATTTAACTTGATACATTGAAGAATCTCTTGTCCATCCCAGGCCGTTTAAAGGGAACATCTACTTTTAGTTACTCAAAAGACCCCTTCTCATCCCCAAGCAGGACCCCTTTTACCCGCGAGTCCCCCTGTGTTTGACTGAAACATTGTTTGCCTGTCCAATACTGGCCACTCCCAGAGTGTGCCAGGACTTGCTGTTGGTAAAGCCCCGCCCCCTCAATCTGAGTAGAATGACCCGCTCCCCCCGCCCATCTCTCACCTGTTGCCGACACGATCTCGGCCTCACTCCCCGCCCGCCGCGCATGCTCAGCTCACACTGCCCGGGTGATTGACGGGAGCTCCGGACCAATAGGAAGAGCGGAGAGGGACTGGAGGACCGAGCGGGCGGTTGGTCCTCCAACCAATGGGCGTGGGTGAGGGGCGGGACTTGCGGCACCGAGTGGGCGGGGCTGAGCCCGGATCTCCCTCATTGGCTGAAACTCTGCATCAATTTTAAACCTGATTGATGTCAAACTCGAGGGAAAAACTGGACTTCAATAAAGGACAAAGAGGAGGGAATATTGGAGGGAATAACACAGTGTCGGGATAAAATGGATTAATTCAGGACAGACAGCAGGGATTATTGATGGAAATAACACAGTGTAGGGATAAAATGGATTAATTCAGGACAGACAGCAGGGATTATTGGAGGAAATAACACAGTGTAGGGATAAAATGGATTAATTCAGGACAGACAGCAGGGATTATTGGAGGAAATAACACAGCGTAGGGATAAAATGGATTAATTCAGGACAGACAGCAGGGATTATTGGAGGAAATAACACAGTGTAGGGATAAAATGGATTAATTCAGGACAGACAGCAGGGAATATTGGAGGAAATAACACAGTGTAGGGATAAAATGGATTAATTCAGGACAGACAGCAGGGAATATTGGGGCGAATAACACAGTGTAGGGATAAAATGGATTAATTCAGGACAGACAGCAGGGATTATTGATGGAAATAACACAGCGTAGGGATAAACTGGATTAATTCAGGACAGACAGCAGGGAATATTGGAGGAAATAACACAGCGTAGGGATAAAATGGATTAATTCAGGACAGACAGCAGGGATTATTGGAGGAAATAACACAGTGTAGGGATAAAATGGATTAATTCAGGACAGACAGCAGGGAATATTGGAGGGAATAACACAGTGTAGGGATAAAATGGATTAATTCAGGACAGACAGCAGGGATTATTGGAGGGAATAACACAGTGTAGGGATAAAATGGATTAATTCAGGACAGACAGCAGGGAATATTGGAGGAAATAACACAGTGTAGGGATAAAATGGATTAATTCAGGACAGACAGCAGGGAATATTGGGGCGAATAACACAGTGTAGGGATAAAATGGATTAATTCAGGACAGACAGCAGGGATTATTGGAGGAAATAACACAGTGTAGGGATAAAATGGATTAATTCAGGACAGACAGCAGGGAATATTGGAGGAAATAACACAGTGTAGGGATAAAATGGATTAATTCAGGACAGACAGCAGGGATTATTGGAGGAAATAACACAGTGTGGGGATAAAATGGATTAATTCAGGACAGACAGCAGGGATTATTGGAGGAAATAACACAGTGTTGGGATAAAATGGATAATTCAGGACAGACAGCAGGGATTATTGGAGGGAATAACACAGTGTAGGGATAAAATGGATTAATTCAGGACAGACAGCAGGGATTATTGGAGGAAATAACACAGTGTAGGGATAAAATGGATAATTCAGGACAGACAGCAGGGATTATTGGAGGAAATAACACAGTGTAGGGATAAAATGGATAATTCAGGACAGACAGTAGGGATTATTGGAGGAAATAACACAGTGTAGGGATAAAATGGATTAATTCAGGACAGACAGCAGGGATTATTGTAGGAAATAACACAGTGTTGTGATAAAATGGATTAATTCAGGTCAGACAGCAGGGATTATTGGAGGAAATAACACAGTGTGGTGATAAAATGGATTAATTCAGGTCAGACAGCAGGGATTATTGGAGGAAATAACACAGTGTGGTGATAAAATGGATTAATTCAGGACAGACAGCAGGGATTATTGGAGGAAATAACACAGTGTTGGGATAAAATGGATTAATTCAGGACAGACAGCAGGGATTATTGGAGGAAATAACACAGTGTAGGGATAAAATGGATTAATTCAGGACAGACAGCGGGGATTATTGGAGGAAATAACACAGTGTGGGGATAAAATGAATTAATTCAGGACAGACTGCAGGGATTATTGGAGGAAATAACACAGTGTTGGGATAAAATGGATAATTCAGGACAGACAGCAGGGATTATTGGAGGAAATAACACAGTGTTGGGATAAAATGGATTAATTCAGGACAGACAGCAGGGAATATTGGAGGAAATAACACAGTGTAGGGATAAAATGGATAATTCAGGACAGACAGTAGGGATTATTGGAGGAAATAACACAGTGTAGGGATAAAATGGATAATTCAGGACAGACAGCAGGGATTATTGGAGGAAATAACACAGTGTAGGGATAAAATGGATAATTCAGGACAGACAGTAGGGATTATTGGAGGAAATGACACAGTGTAGGGATAAAATGGATTAATTCAGGACAGACATCAGGGATTATTGGAGGAAATAACACAGTGTAGGGATAAAATGGATTAATTCAGGACAGACAGGGATTATTGTAGGAAATAACACAGTGTTGTGATAAAATGGATTAATTCAGGTCAGACAGCAGGGATTATTGGAGGAAATAACACAGTGTAGGGATAAAATGGATTAATTCAGGACAGACAGCAGGGATTATTGTAGGAAATAACACAGTGTTGTGATAAAATGGATTAATTCAGGTCAGACAGCAGGGATTATTGGAGGAAATAACACAGTGTAGGGATAAAATGGATTAATTCAGGACAGACAGCAGGGATTATTGGAGGAAATAACACAGTGTCGGGATAAAATGGATTAATTCAGGACAGACAGCAGGGATTATTGGAGGAAATAACACAGTGTGGTGATAAAATGCAATGGATGTTGTGAAGATGGATTGTTAAAAAGTGTTTGATAAGATGCCGGACAGGAGGCTTGTTGATCAGATTAAAGCTCACGGTATTACAGGGAGTGGGTCAGTGTGGATGGGAAGTTTGATAAAGGGCAGAGTATTGGTTGATGGATGTTTTTCAGACTGTGGGGATGTAAACAGTGGTGTCCCCCAGGGGCAGTGTTGGGACCATTGCTCTTCTCAATACAGAGCAATGACCTGGGCTTGGGTACAAGGGCATAAAATCAACATTTCCTGACAACACCAAGATCGGGAGAATTAAGAACAGTGAAGAGGAATGTTAGAAACTTCAGTGTGACATCGCAACATTAGGAACAGGAGTAGGCCATTCAGCCCCTCGATCCTGTTCCATCATTCAGTGAGATTGGTGTCAGTGACTGTGGGATTGGTTCATATCAGGCAGGAGAAGATTGGTGTCAGTGACTGTGGGATTGGTTTATATCAGACAGGAGGTGATTGGTGTCAATGACTGGGTTCAGGAATTGGAAATAGCCATTTAGCCCCACAATCCTGCTCCGCCATTCAATTGGATCAGGACTAATCTGTACCACAACTCCATTTACTCGCCTTTGCTCCATATCATCTTCAGCTGCTTCATCAATGACCTTCCCTCCATCATAAGGTCAGAAATGGGGATGTTCAGTGATGATTGCACAGTGTTCAGTTCCATTCGCAATCCCTCAGATAATGAAGCAGACCGAGCCCGCATGCAGCAAGACCTGGACAACATCCAGCCTTGGACTGATAAGTGGCAAGCAACATTCGGGCCAGACAAGTGCCTGGCAATGACTATCTCCAACAAGAGAGAGTCTAACCACCTCCCCTTGACATTCAACGGCGTTACCATCGCCAAATCCCCCACCATCAACATCCTGGTGGTCCTCATTGACCAGAAACTTAACTGGACCAGCCACATAAATACTGTGGCTCCAAGAGCAGGTCAGAGGCTGGGTATTCTGCGGCAAGTAACTCACCTCCTGACTCCCCAAAGCCTTTCCACATCAACAAGGCACAAGTCAGGAGTGTGATGGAATACTCTCCACTTGCCTAGATGAGTGCAGCTCCAACAACACTCAAGAAGCTCGACACCATCCAGGACAAAGCAGCCCGATTGATTGGCACCCCATCCACCACCCTAAACATTCACTCCATTCACCACCGGCGCACTGTGGCTGCAGTGTGTACCATCCACAGGATGCACTGCAGCAACTCGCCAAGGCTTCTTCGACACATATCCCAAACTCGTGATCTCTACCACCTAGAAGGACAAGATGAGCAGGCATATGGGAACAACACCACCTCTCCAATTCACACACCATCCCGACTTGGAAATATATCGGCCGTTCCTTCATCGTCGCTGGGTCAAAGTCCTGGAACTCCCTTCCTAACAGCACTGTGGGAGAACCTTCACCACACGGACTGCAGTGGTTCAAGAAGGCGGCTCACCACCACCTTCTCAAGGGCAATTAGGGATGGGCAATAAATGCTGGCCTCGCCAGCGACACCCACATCCCATGAACGAATTTTTAAAAAATCCCTTGCAACCCTCACACAACAAAAACCTTTCAATCTCAATGATGAAAATTTCAGTCGAGCCCCAGCATCCACAGCCTTCCAGGGAAGTGAGTTTGTAATCTCCACAACACTTTGTGTCAAAAATTGCTACCTTATTTTGCGCATAAATGACCCAGCTCTAATTTTAATGTTATCAAGAAGGTGGCAGATGGAGTATAATGTGGGGAAATGTGAAATTATTCACTTTGGTAGGAAGAATAGAAAAGCAGAATATTATTTAAAAGATGAGAGATTAAGAATTATTGGTGTTCAGAGGGATTTGGATGTCCTTGTACACGGATCACATAAAGTTAACATGCAGATCCAGCAAGCAATTAGGAAAGCAAATAGTACGTTGGCCTTTATTGCAAGGGGTTTGGAGAATAAGAGTAAGGAAGTCTTGCTGCAATTATATCGGGCTTTGGTGAGGCCACACCTGGAGTACTGTGTACAGTTTTGGTCTCCTTACCTGAGGAAGGATATACTTGACTTCGAGGGGGTGCAACGAAGGTTCACTCGATTGATTCCCGGGATGAGAGGTTTGTTGCATGTGGAGAGATTGGGCTGAATGGCCCTATATTGTCTGAAGTTTAGAAGAATGAGAGGTGATCTCATTGAAACGTCAAAAATTCTTCGAGGGCTTGATAGGGTAGAGGCTGTTTCCCCTTGCTGGAGAGTCGAGAACCAGGGGGCATAGTCTCAGGATAAGAGATCGGCCATTTAGGACTGAAATTAGGAAATATTACTTCACTCAGAGGGTTGTCAATCTTTGGAATTCTCCACCCCAGAGGGCTGTGGATGCTCAGTCATTGAGTATATTCAAGAATGAGATTGAGAGATTTTTGGACACGAAGTGAATCAAGGAATCGGGCAGGAAAGTGGAGTTAAGGTAGAAGATCAGCCATGTTCTGACTGAATGGCAGAGCAGCCTCGAGGGGCCATATGTCCCACTCCTGCTCCGATTTCTTATGCCCTCTTGTTCTGAATTCCCCCCCACCCCCCAAGAAGAAATCATTTCTCTGTATCTACCTTATTGAATCCCTTTATTATTTTAAACACCTCGATGAGGTCACATCCCAATGTTCTAAACTCATGGGAATAAAAACCAAGTTTATGCCACCTCTCCTCATAATTTAACCCTTTTAACCCCGGCATCATTCTGGTGAATCTGCACTGTACCTTTTCTAAGGCCGATTTATCTCTCCCTCGGTTCAGTGCCCAGTTCTCCAGATGGGGTCTGACCAAGGTTCATTACAACTGAAGCATCACTTCTGTATTCCAACCCCACTCGAGATAAAGGTCAACATTCAATTAGACTTGTTGATTATTGTCAAGATTTGTGAGGAATTTGCAAAGGATTCGAGGGGATCTTAGAGTTGGGATTTTTCTTTATTCTGTCCACTCAAGGAGTTTGATAACAGACTTACTCCTTTGAATTTAGTGCTGGATTATTGGGCCGTGATGTGTTTACTTGTTTGTATTTTGTGAAATACATTTGCTGAGTGTATTTAAATTGAAGACGAGATTCCCAGGCCTGATGCTCTATTCACACATCGAAGGTGAGAGAGATGCTGTGGGACACACGATAAGTCCAGGAGCTGAAAGTGATTCACAGACTGGGTTTTGTGTTTAGTGATCCCGGGTACATTACTGATACCTTCCCTGGATCCCAAGGCTGGGAGAGGCACTCGGGAAGGACCGGGGAGCTGGGACTTGGCCATGAGAGTAATTGAAGGTATGAGAACTGAAATAATCTGCAGTGAGAAAGGAGAAAAGGCAAAATAATCGGTAATGAGGACGTCAATTAGTCTCTTATCTTGAATTCATCAAGTAATTGACCCATTCTGTTTGAAACAAAGTGATTTATTTGACATCGATCCAGAATATTGAATTTCAGCCCAGTTATAGCGGTTATTAACATCAGCAGAAACAAATCCCAACTTCCAGAATGAGGTTCTGCTGCTGAAACCCTCATCCGTGCCTTTGTTTACCTCCAGACTCGACTATTCCAATGCTCTCCAGGCCCGGCCTTCCACTTTACACCCTCCGTAAACTTAAACCCACAATCTCCAGATCAATAATCAGTCCCATTATTCATTGTGTCACTGGCCCAGGCTGTGGAGAACACGGAGCAGCTCCCACTCCCACAGCACTGCGGTATGAGCAGGTACCGAGTCAGCCTCAGTCATGAGCACTGGAATCCACGAGTCCGGGTGTGTCAAAGGTGCACGGTGAACAATCACCAAAGTGAAACATTTTTGCCGCTTCCCTTCGATACCTCAGCTGGTCGAGCGACAAGACTGTCGTGGAAAATAAGACAAAGTCATCCTTCCGTCATTGGTTCAATTCCTGCTCGAAGGAGAACGTGTGATTTTGCAATTAGCAGCAATTAGTTCAAGGTCGCTCTCTGAACTTTACAGGCACCTCACAGATTAACATGTTGCCATGAAGGCACAGGACGCCTCTTTTCCTTTCTCAAACCTGAAAACTTTCTGTGTCTGCCCAAACAAGGCTGCTCTGCCTCTGCTCACCAGCAGGGAGCGCTTTTGAGCAGCAATACTTCAAAACACTCAGCTCTCGCTTTCAGGCAAAAGAATTCTTCGATCAGCACCGGACTCCACGAGTCTGAACGTGTCAACAGGCGCACGGTGAACAATCACCAAAGACAGCACTGTTTATCACTTCCCTTCGATAGCTCAGCTGGTAGAGCGGAGGACTGTAGTGAATGAAACAAAATAAAGTCATCCTTAGGTCGCTGGTTCAATTCCGGCTCGAAGGAGTGAGTGTGATTTTGGAATAAGCAGCAATTACCTCAAGGTCACTCTCTGAACTTCACAGGCAGCTCACAGATTAACATGTTGCCACTCAGGCACAGGACACCTCTTCTCCTTTCCAAAACCGAAAAGCTTTCTGTGTCTGCCCGAGCACGGCTGTTTCACTCGAGCATTTCCCTCTGCTCACCAGCAGGGAGTGCCTTTGAGCAGCAACACTTCAAATCGCCCTCAATTTCAGCCAAAATGGTCTTCGATCAGTCAGTCAGGGCTCTCGCTGCTCCTCGAGCTCGGGCGGCTGTTGCTTTCCGGTGACCTCGTCTTCCTTCCGCAGGCTCGGGCTCTTCTCAGCATCATTCATGATGACTGCGGCTTCCCGTTCTGCTGTTCCTCACTTGCTGATGCTCGATACCGCCGATTGGAGCAAAGTATTTAATATATTCAGGGAGCGGCAACCCAAGGCAAGATTTCTCTGCTGGTCTTGGAGCAGCTTGAAGGCGAGTGTGAGGCAGGAACTGTGAGGGGCGATTTACAAACAGCAAACGAGGAATTAGCTCAACTGGTGGAGCGCTCACTTGGCCTGTGAGAAGTAGCGGGATCGTTGATTATATTCTCCACTCACCATTTGTCTTGGGGCAATTATACAGAAACAAGAGTGTTGTCAGTGAGTCCATCGCCCATGGACTTCCTAAACTTCACTGTGTGTTTGGATACAGAGAGATCAAGGGGCAGCAAATCTTTTGATGTGCTGCAGTAAGCAAAAGTTCTTGATTTTGCTATGCAGCAAAGATGGAAAGATGAGGTGAGAGATGGAAAAAAAGCTTCGTAATCCTTGATACCTTCTCTGAAGATTGAATTCAGGACCTTCAGATTATGACACTGATGCACTGCTTGCTGCACTGAGAAGGCACTTACCAGGTATGGAGCCAGGCAGCACCACCAAGTAGGACAGCTTGCAAAGTATTGAAGGCCATAAAATTTTGCATAAAAAAATCCAAGCCAGGTAGGAATCGAACCAAATGCGTTATCCATTGCACCACTGGCCCAGATTATAACGAATTCGTAGCAGTGGGAGGCAGTGGGCATGGCGGAGGTACTAAATAAATACATTGCATCTGTCTTTCCCAAGGAAGAAGACGCTGCCAGAGTGTCAGTAAAGGAAGATGTAGTTGAGACACTGGATTGGCTAAAAATTTATAAAGAGGAGGTACTGGAAAGACGAGCTGTGCTTAAAGTAGATACGTCATCTGGTCCGGATGGGATGCATCCTCGGTTGCTGAGGGAAGTAACGGTGGAAATTGCAGAGGTACTGGCAAAAAACCTCCAAACATCCTTAGATATGGGGGTGATGCCAGAGGACTGGAGAATTGCAAATGTTACACCCCTGTTCAAGAAAGGGTGAAAGAAAAAATCCAGCAACTGCTAACCAGTCAGTTTAACCTCGGTAGTGGAGAAAGTTCGAGCAACGATAATCCGGGACAGAATTAGCAGTCACTTGGACAAGGATTAGGGAAAGGCAGCACGGATTTGTTAAAGGCAAATCGTGTTTAATTAACTTGATACAGTTTTTTGATGAGGTAACAGAGAGTAGATGAGGGCAATGCAGTTAATGTGGTGTGTATGGACTTCGAAAAGGCATCAGATAATGTGCCGCATAATGGGTTTGTCATCAAGATTGAAGCCCATGGAATAAAAGGGGCAGTAGCAGCATGGATACATAATTGGCTGAATAACAGGAAACAGAGTGTCGAGGTGAACGGTTGTTTTTCGGAATGGAGGGAGGTGTACAGTAGTGTTCCCCAGGGGTCGGTGCTGGGACCACTGCTTTCCTTGATATAATGTGGAGATGCCGGTGATGGACTGGGGTTAACAATTGTAAACAATTTTGCAACACCAAGTTATAGTCCAACGATTTTATTTTTAATCCCACAAGCTTTCGGGGGCTTTCCCCTTCCTCAGGCGGTGTGGAAAACTTCTTTACATCGGGAGTAGGCAGTCTGTGGAATTCACTTCCACGGTTAGTGTTTGGGACACACAGTTCTGTAATGACAAGTGGTCCTCATGTTTTTATCCAAGACAGGCCTCAGCCCAGTCATTTACTCTAAATGTTGGTGCAATAGTTCAAGCTCAGAGGTGCCAGGTATCGGGAGCAACAGCAGCTGTAAATAAAATCTAAATGTAAGTAAATACCAATACAGTTCATCTTCATCTATTTCTAGTTTAATAACTTTTGCTGAATGTGGCCCAGGCCAAGTGCCAGGATATCGGGTCAGGTTCACCATAGGAAATGAGTTTGACATCCCTGAGATAGACAATGTGAACCGGATTACCCTCATCCACTAACCCAGCAACTTCTTCAAAAAACTCAAGCAAGTTTGTAAGACACCATTTTCTTTCCCAGAAGCCGTGTTGAGTATCTCTAATGGCTCCTTCTCTTTCCCCGTGATCATAAACAGCATCTCTTAGGATCCCTTCAAGCATCTTCCCTCTGATCGAGGTCACACTGATGGGCCTGTCATTCCCCGGCTCTGATTTGTCCCCTTTAATGAAAATGGGAACTACGTGAGCTCCCTTCCAATCTCAGGGGACAATCCCTGACTCTATTGAGCTGTTGAAGATACAGGCAAGGGGCTCACAGAGCACCCGTCCCATCTCTTTAAACACCCGGGGGTGGATATCATCTGGACCTGGAGCACAATGCATTTTGAGAATTCATATTTTCATCCAAAGTGACATCCCATTCTATTTTAATATTTATGATGTTATTGTTGACAGCACATCCCACAGCTGGAATCTGAGCCTCATCCACAGGAGTGTAGACTGATGAGAAATAGTCATTCAACAGCTCTGCCATAGCCCGGGAATCTGTCCTGAACTGTCTTTCAGTGGCCCTAAAGCATCTTTAATGGTCTTCTGACTCCTGACGTAGCTGGAAAGACATTTGCTATTATTCTCAGAATTGTGCACCATCTTCTTTTCCAAAGATCTCTGAGCTTCTCTAATGGCTGCTTTTGTCTCCCTTGATTGTGGGTGATATTTGTCCCAATTCTCCTGTAAACTGAATTCATCCTGATCCGATCTGGGTTAAATGTAAGACAGTTCGGGGAGTCAGGAATCATTCACCGCGAGACCCACACTGAGAGGTAAAACCCCAGACGGTTCCTTAGTAAGGATTCCTCTGGTACCTCAGCATATCTTTGTCAGCTATCTTACAGTCCACTCCTGGAGGCCCCACTCCCTGAGCCTGCAACCTTCAGCAGGGTCAGTGGTGGAGTTCCGCAGTGGGAGTGATCCCAGAGTAACTGTCGGGATCGCCCCCACCCTGTGGATGGTCCGGATCGTGTATTTTTAGTGATCCTGGTGTCTAACACGCACACATCAATAAAACCGGGAATTCTGGAAACACACTGCAGGTCCTTCTTTATCTGGAGATCGAATGACTGTTGTATAATTGTACCAGCAGTTAACAGGCTCCTGGGAACTCCTCCCTCTGCTATTTTAATTCAGACTTTAACCCATTTATTTTAAGCGGGTTTATTTTAAATGAGTTAACACCTGCCTTAAATGGTCGACTGAGGACTGTCACACAAACAGGTTAAATCTACATAGAATAATTACCACAGTCATTTTTAGACTGGATGCCTCACGGTGACTTTGCTGTCAGTGAAGAGAGACGAGAAAGACCAAAGTGCCGTTTGCCCCTCTCAGTGTGGCCCTGAAGGACTGTGTCCAGGCTGAAGTTCTGTTCCCACCGGACGATCCTCCCCCCAGATTGTCCTTTCTGAGCTCCAGTCAGGTAATGCTAAACACTCAGGTGGGAAAGACCAAAATCTACAACAAGGGTTTAAAACAAAGCCGATTTATTTAACAGATATCCTGAATATTAAACTCCAGCCCAGTTATAGGGGTTATTAACATCAGGAGAAACAAACCCCAACTGTCAGAATGAACATGGTTCAGTCCTGGATGGGATTAACAGCAGAATCCAACCCCTGCAGTCATATGTGAACTCGCTGGTGTGTCAGCAGTTCGGATGACTGAGTGAATCCTTTCCCACACACGGAGCAGGTGAACAGTCTCTCCCCAGTGTGGGTACGTTGGTGTCTCATCAGATCAATTTTGCTTTTATACCTCTTCTCACAGTCAGAACATTTAAAAGGTCTCTCCCCAGTGTGAACTCGCTGGTGTCTCAGCAGGGTGGATGATTGAGTGAATCCCTTCCCACACACGGAGCAGGTGAACGGCCTCTCCCCAGTGTGACGGCGTCGATGAGTTTCCAGCTCTGAAGGGTAATTGAATCCCTTCCCACAGTCCCCACATTTCCACGGTTTCTCCGTGGTCCGGGTGTCCTTGTGTCTCTCCAGGTTGGACGATCAGTTGAAGCCTCGTCCACACACAGAACACGTGTCCGCTTTCACCCCGCTGTGAACGTTTTTTTCTGGCTGTGTAACTGGTTAAAGCTCTTTCCACAGACAGTGCATTGGAACACTCGGGTGTGTGTGTCTCGGTGCTTTCCCACTCACACTGATGTTTGAAATCTTCTCGCACAGACAGAACAGACAAACATTTCTCCTTCCACATTCAAAGGTCGATGATATTCAGGTCCTGATGAATCGAGTGACTCTGTCAGATCCTGAAGTGATCTTTGGTTTGAGTTTCCCTCTGCAAATCCTCCCCTGTAAAAGGAGTTTATAAAAGTTATCAATGTAAGTACAGGATAGAAATTCAGATCAGATAACTCGACTTTCTATGGAACATTATTTCCTCTCTCATTACTCAAAGCTGTAAATCCCCGTCCCACACACTCTCCCTCCTCCCTGTGCTGAAATCCAAACCCATCGCATCATCTTTCAGTGGCCCTAAACCGTGAGTGAAAGGGTGAGGGAGGAATGTGAGAGTGAATGTGAGAGAGCGCGAGAGTGAATGTGACAGTGAGTGTGAGAGAGAGTGAGTGTGAGAGAGTGAGTGTGAGTACAGCAGTGGGCTCGGTGTGGAGAATGAAGTGGGGCAGGTGGAGCATGTTTCAGTGGGGCAGCAGTGATCATAATCTCATTCAGTTTAGAACAGTTATGGAAAAGGACAGGGGACAGTCAAATGTGAAAATTCTTAACTGGAGGAGGACCAATTCCAGTGAGTTAAAAAGGGATCTTGTCCAGGTGGATTGGAATCAAAAATTGGCAGGCAGAACAGTAATTGAACAGTGGGCGGCCTTCAAGGAGGAGTTGGTTTGGGTACAGAGTAGACAGATTCCCACGAGGAGGAAAGGAACAGCATCCAAAGCTCGAGCTCCCTGGATGACTGAAGATATAGAGATCACCATTTCTCCTTCATTTACAGATGCTCCCTGACCGATCACCATTTCTCCTTCATTTACAGACGCTCCCTGACCGATCACCATTTCTCCTTCATTTACAGACGCTCCCTGACCGATCACCATTTCTCCTTCATTTACAGACGCTCCCTGACCGATCACCATTTCTCCTTCATTTACAGACGCTCCCTGACCGATCCCCATTTCCCCTTCATTTACAGACGCTCCCTGACCGATCACCATTTCTCCTTCATTTACAGACGCTCCCTGACCGATCCCCATTTCTCCTTCATTTACAGACGCTCCCTGACCGATCCCCATTTCCCCTTCATTTCCCGGCGGGTAGTGAGGGGGGGATAATGTTCACTGTTTTATATTCGGGTCTGGGGCCGCACTCGGGGTTTGTAAAGCCTGAGCCTGGGCCTGAGCCCGGACCCGGGCCCCGGGGTTTATTGAGCCTCTTGCTCCGATCCTCTGACCTGCACCGAACGCGCTCCTCCCGCAGCCTCGACTGGCCGCGCATGCTCAGGACACACTGACCGATAATGAGTCACTACTGCGCCTGCGCGCTGGGCTCCACTGACTCAGATAGGGCACAATCTGTACCGCGCTGCATGCTGGGTGCTGCAGCCGCCATTGATGATCTTAATATCTGGACGATAAACAAAAACATTTGAAGCAGGAAGAGCGCGTTTGTACCAAGGATAATAAAATAAACTGAAAGCCCAGCCCTTCGTGCCATTTAAACCGGCACAAACACACAGCATAGAAGCACCCCCCCAACTTTGGTGAACTCCAGATAATATTTTTTTCATTAACTTTTATTCATTTCGTTTTATTAATTGTTGCGACTGACGGGTTCAATTAATGTTTATTTTCCAACTGCACCACAGGACCGTCAGTTTCACCATTAACCCCGCCCTGGTGATTAAGGAGATATCCGGACCAATTGGAGCAGCAGGAATTTATCGGAATTTCCAGTAATGAGTGGGGTGCCGCAGCGATCAGTGCTGGGGCCTCAACTATTTACAATATATATTCATGGCTTGGATGAAGGAACAGAGTGTCTTGTGGCCAAATTTGTTGATGATACAAAGAAAGGTGGATAAGCAAGTTGCGATAAGGACACAACTTGTCTGTAAATAGATATTGACAGATTAAGCGGATGGGCAAAAATTTGGTGGATGGAATATAATGTGGGAAAATGTGAAGTCATCCACTTTGGGAGGAAAAATAAAAAAGCAAAATATTATTTGAATGGAGAAATACTACAAAATGCTGCGGTACAGAGGGACCTTGGTGTCCTCGTACATGAAATATAAAAAGTCAACATACAACTGCAGCAGGTAATCCGGAAAGCAAACGGAATATTGGCCTTTATTTCTAGCAGGATGGAGTATAAAAGCAGGGAAGTCATGCTACAACTGTACAGGGTGCTGGTGAGACCACATCTGGAGTACTGCGTACAGTTCTGGTGACCTTATTTAAGGAAGGGCATACTTGCATTGGAAGCAGTTCAGAGAAGGTTCACGAGGTTGATTCCGGGTATGGAAGGGTTGTCTTATAAGGAATGATTGAACAGGTTTGGTCTGTAATTATTGGAGTTTAGAAGAATGAGAGGAGATCTTATTGAAACATACAAGATTCTGAGGGGACTTGACAAGGTTGATGCTGAGAGGTTGATACCCCTCATGGGGGAATCTAAAACTAGGGGGCATCGTCTCAGAATAAATGGTCGCCCGTTTAAGAAGGACATGAGGAGGAATTTCTTCTCCCAGAGGGTTGTGAATCTTTGGAATTCTTTACCCCAAAAAGCTGTGGAGGCTGAGTCATTGAATACATTCAAGGCTGAGTTAGAAAAAAAATTTGATTCGCAAGGGAGTCAAAGGATATGGGGAAAGGGCGGGAAAGTGGAGTTGAGGTAAACATCAGATCAGCCATGATCTCAAGAAATGGCGGAGCAGGCTCGAGGGGCCGAATGGCCGACTCCTGCTCCTATCTCTGATGATCTTATGGTCTTATGGTAAATTGACTGGAGGGATGAGAGAACAGTTGGTCCTCCAACCAATCGGAGTGTGAGAGGGGCGGGAGTTGCGGCACCGAATGGGCGGGTCTAAGCCCAGATGTCCCTCATTGACTGAAGCATCATTTTAAAAAAATAATTTATCTTAAGCTCCAGAAGAAAACACGACCTTTCTGTTGTGGCTTGAAACAGATGAAACCAGATGAGGTGGAGCAAACATTTCAACATTTGTTGGAAAAACGCATTAATTAAGAACAGCCAACATGGATTATTTGAGATAACTCGAGTATACTGATAAGGGAATGTCGTGGATGTTGTGTAGATGGATTGTGAAAAGGTGTTTGATAAGATGACGGACAGGAGGCTTGTTGATAAAATTAATACCCATGGTATTTAAATGAATGAGGCAGTGTGGATAGGAAGTTGTGTAAAGGGCAGAAAACAGAGAGTAGTGGTTAATGGATGTTCTCCAGACTGGAGGGATGTAAACAGTGGTGTCCCCCAGGGTCAGTGTTGGGACCATTGCTCTTCTCAATATAGAGAATGATCTGAGCTTGGGTATGTGGGACACAAGGTGAAAATCTCTAGATGACGCCAACATTGGCAGCGTGGGGAACTGGGAAGAGGAGTCAGTGACTTCATTGTGACGTCCACGGGTTAGTGAACAGACAGGTGAAATTTAACGCAGAGAAATGTGACGTGATGCAATTTGAGAGGAAGAAAAATGAGATGAAATGTACACTAAATGGTCAAAGTTCAAAAGTAGACGAGCAGAGAGACTGTTAATTAGACTCATAGAATCAAAGAAATTGATGGCACAGAAAGAGGCCATTCGGCCCATCGTGTCTGTGCCGGCCGAAAAAGAGCTATCCAGCTTAATCCCACTTTCCAGCTCTTGGCCCATAGCCTTGTAGCTTCCGGCAGTTCAAGTATTCTTCAAATGCGATGAGGGTGACTGCCTCTACCACCCTTTCAGGCAGTCAGTTCCAGACCCCCACAACCCTTGGGTGAAATAATTTCTCCTCAGTTCCCCACTAAACCTTCTACCAATCACTTTAAATCTATGCCCCTGGTTATTAACCTCTCTGCGAAGAGAAGTGGGTCCTTCCAATCCACGCTATCTGGGACCCTCATAATTTTGTTCACCTCAATTAAATCTGCCTTCAGTCTCCTCTGTTCCAAAGAAAACAACCCCAGCCGATCCAATCTTTCCTCATAGCTAAAATTCTACAGTCTAGGCAACATCCTGATAAATCTTTCTTGCCTTGTGTATAAAATGTCTGCTATTTGAAAGTCGTGACATTGATCAAAGTCCACGTTAAGTTTTCTTGCCATTTGTGTCAAGATTTGGAAAAGATCTGACACTTTAAATATTGCCGACCTTTAACTGTAGCTCACAGTGTCTGAACAGTCACTGTTATCATTGACCTTTTATGTGTCTCCTTGAGCTCCATCTCCTGAACAGCACAAGCTGATCACAGCAATGTTTTCTTCAAATGGAATTCCAGTGTGAGAAAATGCACAATCTCAAAGCGAATCATCATATTCAGGATTGGAAGGAAAGTGAGAGTGGAGATAATGGGCTTGGATCAGTGATTTCTTGAGCATTAAGACATTCATTATCTGAAAGAAGCAGGGAGATGAGATTTTTGTCTATATTTATCAGTATAGAAAAGAAGAAGGGAGTTGAAATCCTTTTGTCTATTCATCCTGCTATCTACAAAATCCTTCGCCTCTCAATGCCCAGCATCTTTCGTTCCAACTCTCTGCTCTGCAGGGAAGTCTTGGTTTCATTAATTCTCCGTGTTTTCAGCACACATCTAATTCACCTCGCAGATCTGGCCGTGTCTTCCACTTATAAGTCATCCCATCGTGTTGACATCATGTTAGCAACTCAAGATAAGCTGTTTTATGTTGATGGAATGCATTCGAGTCAGTTTTCTGGATCAATATGTCGAGGAATCTACAAGGGAACAGGCTATTTTGATCTAGTATTTTGTAATGAGACAGGATTAATTAGTAATCTTAGAGTAAATAATCCTCTGGGGAAGAATGATCATAATATGGTAGAATTTCACATTGAGTTTGAAAGTTTGAGAGTGATGTCATTAAGTCGGAAACTGGGGTCTTAAATTGAAACAAAACCAATAACGTAGTTATGAGGATTGAGTTGGCTAAGGTAGTTTGGGAAATTAGATTAAAAATATGATGATAGATAAGCAATGGCGAACATTTAAAGAAATAATTTATAATTCCTCAACAAAATTACATTCCCTTGAGGGTTAAAAACTCCACCGGAAAAGTGGTCCAACCTTGGTTAATTGGAGAGATTAATGATATTTTAGGTTAAAAGAGGCTTATAATGTTTGCAAAAATAGTAAGCCTGAGGATTAGGAGAGTTTTAGAAATCAGCAAAGGATAACCAAGAAATAGATAAATATGTATAAAGGAAGAGATTCGCGAAAGTAAACATAGGTCCCTTGGAGACAGAGACAGGAGAATTTATAATGGAGAATAAGGAAATCTATCTTCACAGTAGAAGACACAAAAATCATACCAGAACTATTGGGGAACCAAAGTTCTAATGAGAGTGAGGAACCTAAAGCAATTAAGATTAGTAAAGGAAAAGTACCGGAGAAATTAATGGGACTAAAAGCTGACAAATTCATTGGCCCTGATGGCCTACATCCTAGGGTTTTAAAAGAGGTGGCTGCAGAGACAGTGGATGCATTGGTTTTATCTTCCACAGTTCCCATGATTCTAGAAAGGTCCCCATGGATTGGAAGGTACCAAATGTAACCCCTCTATTCAAGAAAGGAGGGAGAGAGAAAACAGGGAACTACAGGCCATTTAGCCTGACAATAGTAGGAGGGAAATTGCGAGAATCTATTACTAGGGACGTGGTAACAGGGCACTCAGAAAATCATAATATGATTCGGCACATGCAACACGGTTTTATGAAAGGGAAATCGTGTTTGACAACTCTATTAGAGGTTTTGAGGGTTTAGATAGCAGGGTAGATAAGGGACAACCAGTGGATGTAGAATATTTGGATTTTCAAAAGGCATTCGATAAGGTGCCACACAAAAGTTTGTTGAACAAGATTAGGGCTCATGGGATTGTGGGTAATATATTAACATGGATTGGGGATTGGTTGACGGAGAGAAAACAGGAAGTCGAAATAAACAGGTCATTTTGGGGTTGGCAGGTTGTAACTAGTGGGGTGCCGTGAAGATCAGTGCTTGGGCCTCAGATATTTACAATCTATATTAATGACTTAGATGAGGGGACCGAGTGTAATGTATCCAAGTTTGCTGATGAGACAAAACTAGGTGGGAAAGTAAGCTGTGAGGAGGACGGAAAGAGGATGCAAAGTGATACAGACAGGTTAAGTGAGTGGGCTAGAAGTTGGCAAATGAAGTATAAAGTGGGGAAATGTGAGGTTATTCACTTTGGTAGGAAGAATAGAAAAGCAGAATATCTTTTAAAATGTGAGAGACTGCGAAATGTTGGTGTTCGGAGGGATTTGTGTGTCCTTGTACACGGATCACAGAAAGTTAACATGCAGGTGCAGCAAGCAATTAGGAAAGCAAATGGTGTGTTGGCCTTTATTGCGAGGTGGTTGGATTAAAAAGATAAGGAAGTCTTGCTGTAATTATATAGGGCTTTGGTGAGATTGCATCTGGAGTACTGTGCACAGTTTTGATCTCCTTACCTGCGGAACAATACACTTGCCTGAGAGTGGGTGAACAAAAGTTCACTAGATTGATTCCGGGGATAAGAGGGTTGTCCTGTGAGGAGAGATTGAGTAGAATGGGCCGATATTCTCTGGAGTTTACAATAATGAGGTGATCTCATTGAAACATGTAAAATTCTTAGAGGGTAGATGCTGGGATGCTGTTTCCCCGAGCTCGAGAGACTCGAACTAATGGTTATAATCTCAAGATAAGGGACCGGCCATTTGGTACAGAGATGAGGAATAATTTCTTCACTGAGAGGGTTGTGAACCATTGGAATTCTCTACCCCAGATGGCTGTGGATGCTGAGCCATTGAATAGATTCAAAACTGAGATCGAGAGATTTTTGGACACGAAGGAACTCAAGAGATATGGAGATAGGTCGGGAAAGTGGATTTGAGGTCGAAGATCAGTGATGACCTTATCAAATGGCGGAGCAGGCTCGAGGGACTGAATGGCCAACTCTTGCTCCTTTCGCTGATGTTGGTCGGCTGGAAAAGCAGAACTTGCCAGCTGTTTTAAAACTTTTAGCCTGAACAGGGACTTGAACCCTGGACCCTCAGATCACTACCTGTTTTAAAAGTCTGATGCTCTACCGACTGAGCTATCCAGGCTCACTGTTAAATTAATTTCCATCATACAGATTCATGGTGGGACTCTGAATTATCCCTGTCGATGTCGAATTCGGGGGAATATCCCTTTTATCCAATTTTCAGCAACGTGTTGAGGAGAATCCTTGTTTCTGTTGAACATGATGTAAGAAACATGGACAGTGAACTCGTGATTTTACAATTCTTCTTGTTTGTACAAAATGTCTTGTCATTCGTTAGCAGCAATTAAATAAAACACTTTACACAATGGCTCAAAAGCTGAACTTGTTCCACACGGGAGCTGGGAAAGGCCTCTCGACATTTCAGCCGATCAACAATTGAAAGCTGAATAATTTCACCCGTTACACCGTGACACCAGGCAGCAGATTTGCCTCCCGAATTTTCCCAACACGACACTTCAAACCGATGAATCTCTGCTTCACGGAAAGAAGAATTGTGTGTTTGGTTCTTTAGATTTAAAGATGTCGTGCCGGCCGCTTTACCATTTCAGCTCTCGCCAATCGCCCCCTCTCCCTCCTATAAACAAATAAACTCTCGCCTGCTATTGCAAGACGGGAGGGCAGAGGAGCCTCAGTGCCACATGGGGACATGAAGAAGTCGACGTGTTATGGAACCGGTTGTACCTTGAACTCCAGTCAAAATGTTTAGAAGGTTCAACTACTTTAGATGGCGCTGGAGCTCACAACCCCAGCATTTCTCGAGTGTATAATTATTGTAGAAATAACGCGCGCTGACCGATTGCTCCACTGGAGCCGCGCACGGTCTGTGTCCCCAGTGCTCCCATCAAACAGCTTCATCCTCGGTCTCTCAATTATCGCTTCCTGATCTTTCCCACACAGAAACCGCCAACCAAGAGGCGATTCGTTAAACATCCGCAGTGACCTTTAAAAGCCGTGGAATCTGAAACAAAACCCCAGACGATAAGAACTTTGAATGAAATTATTATTAACTTGAGGACAATTATTTTCATGCTACTTTGAGGATTTGGGGGAATTGGGAGCTGAAACTAAGAAACTCTCTCCGGGCTGTCGGTGATTGGAGAGATGGGCGTTATTTCATTTGAAAACCGAGACTCAGAACTTCCTGATGGAGAAGTGTGAGAGAAGATTGTGGTTAGTGGCAGTTGCCGGGGAGATCGAGAGGAGAGGGAGAAAAGTCAAAGTCACAGCTGTGACAGCTCAAGTGCTCTGCTTATCTGTAATATTTAGACAGTAATGTACAGCACAGGACAAACCAGTTTAGAATGTGACCGTGACACGTTCTTGTTTCTGGGCTCATTGAGGTCGGGGTATAATTCTCGATGCGAGGTTCATATCCCGGAGAATCCCTAATTTATCCCGGGACTTTTGATCTTGAGCTGCGGTTCAAACTTTTGCGAAGAGGAAAAGGAAGTCCCCAAATCACTCCACCTGAATCTGAAGCGCTTTCGGAAGAAATTCAGTTCAAACAATCAGGACTTTAAAGGCACCTCAATGACCTGCACTTTTATTGAACGAGCTTTGCTTCCAATTGCATTCGACCTTGAAACCGCTCTGGGTTTTCATCTCACTGAAGCAGAGTGAAGCCGCTCTGTATCTGTGAGCATGTCGGTGACGAGGTTCGCTTTGATATTGGTCGCTTTCAATTTTTAAAATTTCATCAAGGGTCAGGGAAAAGAAACCGGGAATCGAATTGTCCCTGTAAGTGATGAATTGAAGGGATTGGTGCTCCAAGCAGATCTGGAAAATGCGCAGTGCGGTCGCTCAGGAATTCCAAATCCACCCTCTCACCACTCGGCGATCATATTAACTGAGCTTTACTCTGGCCCAGTGTCACCGCGCTGAAATCGAGTATTTCTCCGGCACGTTTCTCTTAACTTCACAGTTGCTGGTTTAAGAGTGAAGACCGGCTCGTTGGATTTTCACTCCTGCAAGTTTCAACCATTCATTTTGGACTGACTGCAGACAACTGTTCTATTGGTCACTGCAATCAAAAAGTTCAGCTCAGTGAGTTCCTGGTTCAGTGGGTGACTTCTTCACCTGTCTCGGTGGTGCTATCTGTTAGTGCGAAAGTTTGATGGTTCGAGCCCTAATTTTATTTTCCCTCAGGATTCATCGCCTCAAAGTTCCAGGGTTTCAATGTGTGTTTTGTCTGCAAGAAAATGTACCGTGATCATTGCCGGCTGAGCAGGGCTGATATTCCACCATTTACCCTGTTGTCGGAGAGCAGGCACATGAATCATATAAAGGAATGGAACATTGGCTTCACGGAAATCACAATTCATAACCCATTTATTTTAAACAGGTTTATTTTAAATGAGTTAACGCCTGCCTTAAATGGTAGACTCAGGACAGTCACACAAACAGGTTAAATCTTCATAGAATAATTACCACAGTCATTTTTAGACTTGATGCCTCACGGCGACTTTGCTGTCAGTGAAGAGAGACGAGAAAGACCAAAGTGCCGTTTGCCCCTCTCAGTGTGGCCCTGAAGGACTGTGTCCAGGCTGAAGTTCTGTTCCCACCGGACGATCCTCCCCCCAGATTGTCCTTTCTGAGCTCCAGTCAGGTGATGCTAAACACTCAGGTGGGAAAGACCAAAATCTACAACAAGGTGATTAAAACAAAACTGATTTATTTAACAGATATCCAGAATATTAAACTCCAGCCCAGTTATAGGGGTTATTAACATCAGGAGAAACAAACCCCAACTGTCAGAATGAACATGGTTCAGTCCTGGATGTGATTAACAGCAGAATCCAAACCCTGTAGTCACTTTTGAACTTCCTGGTGTCTCAGCACGTGTGATGACTGAGTGAATCCCTTCCCTCACACGGAATCATAGAATCATAGAAAGCTACAGCACAAGAGGAAGCCATTTGGCCCATCGTGTCTGTGACGGCCGAAAAAGAGCGATCCAGGTTAATCCCACTTTCCAGGGCTTGGTCCGTAGCCCTGGAGATTACGGCACTTCAAATGCACATCCATGCACTTTTGAAATGAGTTGAGGTTTTCTGCCTCGACCACCCTTTCAGACAGTGAGTTCCAGACCCCGACCACCCTGTCCGCTTCTGTGTATCCTCGAACTTTATCACTGCTATCCGGAGGTCTAGGAGACAACCATTCGCTCCTCGATGACATAAATCGTGAATTATACCCTGACCCCGACAAGCCCAGAAACAAGAACGTGTCCTTAAATTAAAGTGTTACAGACACATTCTATGAGAGGTCTGTCTGTGCGATGAAATGGTGTTTTTGAACAGTCATTCTGATATCGGTTTCCTCCTCAAACCTCAACAAATACCAATTCCAAAGTGTGACTTTGTCGCTGAATTCCACAAATGAGGTAAAAATAATAAGTGACACAAAACACTGCTGGGAGTTGAACCCAGGATCGCCTGTTTACAAGACAGATGCTTTAACCAACTAAACCACAGCACCAATTCACAGCACCTGCTCCCCACCTCGTCTCACTAATATCGATCAGCGACACGTTACTGTCTGTTCGAGGGACAGACCATTTGATCTTTGTCTGTTTCCCTTGTCCGTTTACCTGTGCATCCTGATACTGCCTGCATTTCTCGCTGTGTTTATCTTTGTGTATCCATCAGTGTGTTGATACACGGATGATTAAGTGTGCTTGTGTTTCTTACATTAAATAAATTAGGGGTTCAGACAATTCTCGCTCTGACATTGGAGAACTATTGAGCTGAACTTTACAGCGAAGTCTTGTTTATTGTGGTGCTGAAACGAAAAAACCGAAGAGGTCCAAAAAGGGAAAAGGAGCAAAAACTTGTGAGGGAAAATAACGACAACAATCAAGGTATTTACAGGTATATTAAGAGAAAGAAGGGTGACTAAGAGTAATGTGGGCCCCTTAAAGACAGATGGAGGTGATATTGTAATTGAAAATCAGGAAATGGCAGAGTTGCTAAATATTTAATTTAGATCGGTCTTCATGGAAAAGGATGAGGCGAACATAGCAGAGACACGAGGAAAACTGTAAATAAATCAAGGGGATTCAGTGTAAATAAGATAATGGCGATGGAGAAAATAATGAGATTGAAGATTGTCAAATCTCCAGGACCTGATGTTTACCATCCCAGGGGAATAAGAGGAATAGGTAAGGAACTTGTACATGCTTACTCATGATCGATCAAAACTCTCTCGATTCAGGAATTGTTGCTTTAATTGAAACATTGTCAATGTCACTCCATTATTTCGGATGGGTCGGAGAGATAAAGTTGGAAATTCTAGGCCTATCAGTCTGACGCCTGTTGTGGGGAAGTTACCAGTATCCGTTATTGGGGAAAGAATGACTGAGCACTTGGATAAATATGGAGTAATCAGAGAGAGCCAGCATGGATTTGTAAAGGGGAAGTCAAGTCTAACAAAGCTCGTTGAACTTTTTGAAGGTGTAACTAACGTGCTCGATAATGGAGTGTCTCTGGGTGTTAGATGGACATTGACTTCCAAAGGCATCCAATAAGGGACCACATAAGAGACTGTCAACAAAAATGAGAGTGCGTGGAATTTAAGGCAACCTATTGAAATGGGTCGGGAGTTGGTTAGAAGGTGGGAGGCAGAGGCCCGGGATAATAAGGGATGTACTCAAATTGGCCGGATGTGATTAGTTCTGGGGCATCAGCTTTTTCCGATATGTATAAATGACGGAGATGAAGGAATAGAGAGCCGAACACTCACGTTTGTCGCTGACATCGAGTTAGGAGGCGCAGTGAGTAGTGTAGATGGGAGCATAAAGTTACAAAGGGAAATTGATAGATTCAGTGAGTTGGTAAAACTGTGTCAGATGGAGCTTACATAGAATTACATCGAATGTACATCACAGAAACAGGCAATTCGGCCCAACTAGACTATACCGGTGTTTATGCTGCAGACGAGCCTCCTCCAACCCCTCTTCATCTAACCCTATGAGTAAACTCGAATATTCCCTTCTCCTCTATGTGCTTATCCAGCTTCCCCGTAAATGCATCCATTCTATTCGCCTTAACTACTCCTTGTGGTGGCGAGTTGAACATTCTAACGCCTCTCTGGGTAAGTCTGTTTCTCTTGAATGCCAGATTGGATACATTAGTGACTGTATTAATGTTTCAGAAGATGGGATGATCGAGTGAATCTCTTCCCACACACGGAGCAGGTGAAAAGTCTCTCCCCAGTGTGAGTGCATCGATGTCTCAGCAGTTCGTTTCTGATTTTAAATCTCTTCCCACAGTCAGAACATTTAAAGGTCTCTCAGTGTGAACTCGCTGGTGTGACAGAAGGAGGGATGACCGAGTGAATCTCTCCTTACACACGGAGCAGGAGAACGGCCTCTCCCCAATGTGAACTCGCTGGTGTCTCAGCAGGTTGGATGACTGAATGAATCTCTTCCCACACACAGAGCAGGAGAATGGCCTCTCCCCAGTGTGGGAGCATTGGTGCATCAGCAGGGTGGATGACCGAGTGAATCCCTTCCCACACGCAGAGCAGGTGAACGGCCTCTCCCCAGTGTGGGTGCGTTGGTGCATCAGCAGGGTGGATGACCGAGTGAATCCCTTCCCACACGCAGAGCAGGTGAACGGTCTCTCCCCAGTGTGAGTGCGTTGGTGTGTCAGCAGATGAATTTTGCTTTTAAATCTCTTCTCACAGTCAGAACATTTAAAAGGTCTCTCATCGGAGTGCACTCGCTGGTGTGACAGAAGGTGTGATGACCGAGTGAATCTCTTCCCACACACGGAGCAGGTGAACGGCCTCTCCCCAGTGTGAACTCGCTGGTGTCTCAGCAGGTTGGATGCCCAAGTGAATCCCTTCCCACAAGCAGAGCAGGTGAACGGCCTCTCCCCAGTGTGAGTGCGTTGGTGTGTCAGCAGAATACTTTTGCTTTTAAACCTCTTCTCACAGTCAGAACATTTAAAAGGTCTCTCATCGGAGTGAACTCGCTGGTGTGACAGAAGGTGTGATGACCGATTGAATCCCTTCCCACACACGGAGCAGGTGAATGGCCTCTCCCCAGTGTGAGTGCGTTGGTGTTTCAGCAGAATACTTTTGCATTCAAACATCTTCTCACAGTCAGAACATTTAAAAGGTCTCTCCCCAGTGTGAACTCGCTGGTGTGTCAGGAGGCCGGATGACTGACTGAATCCCTTCCCACACACGGAGCAGGTGAACGGCCTCTCCCCAGTGTGACGGCGTCGATGAGTTTCCAGCTGTGACGGGTAATTGAATCCCTTCCCACAGTCCCCGCATTTCCACGGTTTCTCCATGGTCTGGGTGTCCTTGTGTCTCTCCAGGTTGGACGATCAGTTGAAACCTCGTCCAAGCACAGAACACGTGTACGGTTTCTCCCCACTGTGAATGGTGTGATGTTTTTTCTGGCTGTGTAACTGGTTAAAGCTCTTTCCACAGTCAGTGCACTGGAACACTCTCACTCGGGTGTGTGTGTCTCGGTGCTTTTCCACTCACACTGATGTTTGAAATCTTCTCCCATGGATAGAACAGACAAACATTTCTCCTTCCACATTCAAAGGCCGATGATATTCAGGTCCTGATGAATCGAGTGACTCTGTCAGATCTTGATGTGATCTTTGGTTTGAGTTTCCCTCTGTAAATCCTCCCCTGTAAAAGGAGTTTATAAAAGTTATCACTGTAAGTACAGGATAGAAATTCAGATCAGATAACTTTACTTTCTATGGAACATTATTTCCTCTCTCATTCCTCAAAGCTGTAAATCCCCGTCCCACACACTCTCCCTCCTCCCTGTGCTGAAATCCAAACCCATCGCATCATCTTTCAGTGGCCCGAAACCATGAGTGAAAGGGTGAGAGAGGAATGTGAGAGAGTGAGTGTGAGAGAGTGAGTGTGAGAGAGTGAATGTGAGAGTGTGAGTGAGTGTGAGTACAGCAGTGGGCTCGGTGTGGAGAATGAAGTGGGGCAGGTGGAGCATCTTTCATTGGGGCAGCAGTGATCATAATCTCATTCGGTTTAGAACAGTTATGGAAAAGGACAGGGGACAGTCAAATGTGAAAATTCTTAACTGGAGGAGGGCTAATTCCAGTGAGTTAAAAAGGGATCTTGTCCAGTTGGATTGGAATCAATAATTGTCAGGCAGAACAGTAATTGAACAATGGGAGGCCTTCAAGGAGGAGTTGGTTTGGGTACAGAGTAGACAGATTCCCACGAGGAGGAAAGGAACAGCATCCAAAGCTCGAGCTCCCTGGATGACTGAAGATATAGAGATCACCATTTCTCCTTCATTTACAGACTCTCCCTGACCGATCACCATTTCTCCTTCATTTACAGACTCTCCCTGACCGATCACCATTTCTCCTTCATTTACAGACTCTCCCTGACCGATCACCATTTCTCCTTCATTTACAGACGCTCCCGGACCGATCACCATTTCTCCTTCATTTACAGACGCTCCCTGACCGATCACCATTTCTCCTTCATTTACAGACGCTCCCTGACCGAGCCCCATTTCCCCTTCATTTCCCGGCGGGTAGTGAGGGGGGGATAATGTTCACTGTTTTATATTCGGGTCTGGGGCCGCACTCGGGGTTTGTAAAGCCTGAGCCTGGGCCTGAGCCCGGACCCGGGCCCCGGGGTTTATTGAGCCTCTTGCTCCGATCCTCTGACCTGCACCGAACGCGCTCCTCCCGCAGCCTCGACTGGCCGCGCATGCTCAGGACACACTGACCGGTAATGAGTCACTACTGCGCCTGCGCACTGGGCTCCACTGATTCAGATAGGGCACAATCTGAACCGCGCTGCATGCTGGGTGATGCCGCCGCCATTGATGATCATAATATCAGGCCGGAAAACAAAGACATTGGAAGCAGGAAGAGCGCGTTTGGAACAGAGACAATAAAATAAACTGAAATACCAGCTCTTCGTGTCATTTAAATCGGCACAAACACACAGCGCAGACGCTCCACCACTTTGGTGAACTCCAGAAAATATTTTTTCGGTAACTTTTATTAATTTCGTTTTATTAAATGTTGCAACTGGCGGGTTCAATTCATATTTATTTTCGAACTGCACCTCAGGATGTCAGTGTCAACACTAATCCCGCCCTGGTGATTAAGGAGAGTTCCGGACCAAGAGGAGGAGCGGAAATTGACTTGAGGGGTGGGCGTCTGAGGGGTGAGTTGGTCCTCCAACCAATCGGAGTGTGTGAGTGGTGGGAGTTGTGGCACCGAATGGGCGGGTCGAAGCCCAGATGTCCCTCATTGTCTGAAACATAATTTTTAAAACCTAATTTATCTTAAACTCCTGGAGACAACTCGACCTTTCTGTTGCGTCTTGAAACAGATCAAACCAGATGAGGTGGAGCAAACATTTCAACATTTGTCAGAAAAACACATTAACGAAGAACAGCCAACATGGATCATTTGAGATAACTCAAGTCTACTGATAAAGTGAATGTCGTGGTTGTTGTGTACATTGATTGTGAAAGGGTGTTTGGTAAGATGCCGGACAGGAGGCTTGTTGATAAAATTAGTACTTACCGTATTAAAAGGAATGAGGCAGTGTGGATAGGAAGTTGTGTGAAGGGCAGAAAACAGAAAGTAGTGGTTAATGGATGTTCTCCAGACTGGAGGGATGTGAACAGTGGTGTCCCACAGGATCAGTGTTGGGACCATTGCTAACCACAATACAGAGAATGATCTGAGCTTGGGTATGTGGGACACAAGGTGAAAATTTCGAGATGACGCCAAAATTGGCACCGGGGCAACTGTGAAGAGGAGTCAGAGACTTCACTGTGACGTCCACGGGTTAGTAAATGGGCCAGGTGAAATTTAATGCAGAGAAATGTGACGTGATGCATTTTGAGAGGAAGAAAAATGAGATGAAATGTAAACTAAATGGTCAAAGTTTAAAAGTAGAGAAGCAGAGAGACTTAGGGATGGAAGGTTCTAAATAATGCATTGTCTTATTAATTAACAAGTCTGAGAGTCAGCAACTTTAATACCTCATGAAGAAATATATGAGTAAATTCTCTTTCCTCTCCCATACCAGACTAAACATGCAAATCCCCCGTGTGGACGAGATCAGCCCTCTGGATGGAACCACGGACTCCCTGAGCTTGATCTCCGGTGTCTCCAGTCCCAACTGCCCCTTACATCAGTATCCCCTCACTTTTATACCCTGTTGTGATCCATCTCTGTCACTGGAGCTGGAACTTCCCTAATCTGTGGTTTACAAGGACACATTGCTTGGTTCCCAGCAGTTACTTTTCTTCAGTAGTGTTCTCATGATCCCTGAACTACCCTGCTTACTGTTAATCAGAATCATAGAATCAGAGAAAATTTACAACACAGAAGGAGGCCATTCATCCCATCGTGTCCGCGCCAGCCGAAAATGAGCCACCCAGCCTAATCCCACTTTCCAGCACTTGGTCCATAGCCTTGTAAGTCACGGCACTTCAGGTGCATATCCGGCTACCTTTTAAATGAGTTGAGGGTTTCTGCCTCTACCACCCTTTCAGGCAGTGAATTCCAGACAACGACCACCCTCTGGGTGAAAAATGTCTTCCTCAGCTCCTCAATAATCCTTCTACCAATCACTTTAAATCTATGCCCTGCCCCTTGTTTATTGACCTCTCTGCTCAGGGAAATCGGTCCTTCCTATCCAGCCTATCCAGGCCACACATAAATTTGTACACCTCAATTAAATCAATCCTCAGACTTGTTAGACTCGAATTTTTGGATCAAAACCAGACGGAGACGGAACTGCTGACCAAGTTAAAGTTTATTAGAAAACCTTGTGCACAAAGGGAGAGTGGCAGCTTCCTCAAGCTCGTGACTAACTCTCAAAGGAACATCAGCACTACAAGCATGTTTATACCTTTCAATAAGCAACACCCACCTGCCGTAGAATGTGGTACAGGTCTCCGTAACTACAGAGGGTTTCATTGGGTGGTATAGTCTGCCACTCCCTTGTCAGGGGCTACCTTGGGTCGTCCCATGACATTAAACATCTCACATTCCTGAGGAGGACACTTATCAATAAACACAAGTCCCAGACATTGAAACTACACAAAGGGTCTTCACAAAGTCCTGAGCAGCTGCTCCTATCTGACTCCCTCTTGAGCTGGGGTAACATTGGAGATATCCACCGCTCCTCCCTTAATCATCCGAAGTGAGCTAGTTAGGATAAACAATGTCGGCTTCGGCCTTGAATAAACATTCCCTAGTGTGTTCTGGAGATAAGCGAGGTGGTGGACACAAATCCAACAAACCTGCCTTTGTCAGCTTTTACAGTGTGGGTTACAAGCTGCTCCCATAATGGTCAAGTATCCCATCATGCTTTGCTGCTACCTAAATGCTGCATGTGCGATTTAACTACTTGTGTGTGTGAGGATAGGAGTGGCTAATCATTCTTTAATATATATATATATATATATATATCAGGTTAGGTGAGGGGGGGCTGGAGGTTTTAGATTTCTGTTCACAAGCCTATTTTCCAGTCCAACAGTCCCCCCCCTCCAACCCCCGAAAAACACCTTTACAGTGGGGTTGGAAATTGGATTATTCAGGGAAAAGCAAGAGCGCAAGTGACTGAGGTTTTGTCTAATAATCAACCTAATTTATTCCCCCTCTCCCCTCCCCAGCCCACCGGCTATTCCAGGGGGATCCTCTATTGGTCCCATATGATCCGACATGAATCCTGTCGAGGCGGCCGCCTGTCGAGTCACCGGGTCTGCATCAAAAGAGGGTAATTAGTCATTGACATTAAAACCATTCCCGATTCAATCTCCTGCTGCTCTCCTCACCCACACACTTGATTTTTCCCACAAGCGGCTGAAATCATCTGAATCACGGGTGGGGGAGGGGCGCATACACCAGCTGTTTTAACCATCTGTCCAGCCAGATGTTTTGCCTCAGCCCGTTTCCATTTCTTACATGCAACACATAGCAGAATAAAGACCAGTATTAACTGCACCATGACCAAAACATGGGAAATTAGTCGGATCCATGGGTGAATCTGTACATTTAGTCCCCAGTCCCATAAGACATCCCACCACATGGTCACCTTGATCGCGTCTATGTCTTTCCTCAACTCCTTGCTCCCCTGTTCCATGGTATAATACACCTGCTGGGAATGTTCAACCTTCTCTCGTAACTGTCTCAGGTGTTCGGGCAATGGAGGTATTGGATATCGAATCGTGTTGATGTAGTTCCATACGTCGTTCCTAATGTCTTCAGACACTTGAAGAAAGGTCGTGTTGTCCTGGTGTATGTCCACCAGCTCCTCGTGTCCAATTCGTACGGGAATTTCCGGGGTGAAGCTAAACTCTGGACTGGGGCTGGCACACATTAAGTAGGCCGACTCGAACGAGCTTAAATGAGTCATCACACAATATTTGCCTTTTCCGGTGTAAGCCACTTGAGTGGGTTTTGTGTCGGCGTCCAGTGCCTCCATGGTGCAGTTAATTTCCAGGTCAGTGTTGTTAAATCCGCATTGGGCTTGTGGGCTTCGGCTGATCGTCTGTGGACAGACTATGATGGCATGTCGAGTGACACATCCTTCCAATTTGGTTCCGACCAAATTTTCGTTTATTATCACTGCAAAAGGTAACACATTGTGATGAGATCCATGCATGCCGTCTTTTATTACACCAATATTCTGCACCCGATACACCTCTCGCTCCTGAGTCTCCGGGGTCAGGACTGGGATGACCAGAAACAGACCCAGGAGCCCTCCCCCATCCGGTTTGCACTCCACTTGGGTGGGGTAGGACCGTTAAGCTCCACTATTTTTCCGTATTCTTAACACTCAACCCTGGTGGGGGTACAGGAGGGATGCCAAATCCCTTGATTGTTCTGGCAGCACATGGCCCTCCGCTCCCCGGTATCGCAACTAACGCATACTCACCCCGCCTCGGTTATCATCCATATAGCCTGTGTGTGTACCAAACCCATCCCTACACCATCCCAACTCCGAGTCAGCAGCTTTAAGAACATAAGAAATAGGAGCAGGAGTAGGCCAATCGGCCCCTCGAGCCTGCTCCGCCATTCAATAAGATCATGGCTGATCTGATCCTAACCTCAAATTTAAATTCATGTCCAATTTCCTGCCCGCTCCCCGTAACCCCTAATTCCCTTTACTTCGAGGAAACTGTCTATTTCTGTTTTAAATTTATTTAATGATGTAGCTTCCACAGCTTCCTGGGGCAGCAAATTCCACAGACCTACTACCCTCTGAGTGAAGAAGTTTCTCCTCATCTCAGTTTTGAAAGAGCAGCCCCTTATTCTAAGATTATGCCCCCTAGTTCTAGTTTCACCCATCCTTGGGAACATCCTTACCGCATCCACCCGATCAAGCCCCTTCACAATCTTATATGTTTCAATAAGATCGCCTCTCATTCTTCTGAACTCCAATGAGTAGAGTCCCAATCTACTCAACCTCTCCTCATATGTCCGCCCCCTCATCCCCGGGATTAACCGAGTGAACCTTCTTTGTACTGTCTCGAGAGCAAGTATGTCTTTCAACCAGCAGTCCCAACAATCCTATCGTCCCTGATACAGACCATTTCATAGTGTTCAAGTCGTTACTGTCTCAGGTTCAGGGACCAATGATGGGCCGGGGTAGGGGGAGAGGGGTCCAATAGACCTGGGAAAAAGGGGAAAGAAATAGAGAGGAGGAGAAGGAGGAAGAGAAAAATAAATGACGTAGAATCATAGAATCATAGAAGTTACAACATGGAAACAGGCCCTTCGGCCCAACATGTCCATGTCGCCCAGTTTATACCACTAAGCTAGTCCCAATTGCCTGCACTTGGCCCATATCCCTCGATACCCATCTTCCCCATGTAACTGTCCAAATGCTTTTTAAAAGACAAAATTGTACCCGCCTCTACTACTGCCTCTGGCAGCTCGTTCCAGACACTCACCACCCTTTGAGTGAAAAAATTGCCCCTCTGGATCCTTTTGTATCTCTCCCCTCTCACCTTAAATCTGTGCCCCCTCGTAATAGACTCCCCTACCTTTGGGAAAAGATTTTGACTATCGACCTTATCTATGCCCCTCATTATTTTATAGACTTCTATAAGATCACCCCTTAACCTCCTACTCTCCAGGGAATAAAGTCCCAGTCTGTCTAACCTCTCCCTGTAAGTCAAACCATCAAGTCCCAGTAGCATCCTGGTAAATCTTTTCTGCACTCTTTCTAGTTTAATAATATCCTTTCTATAATAGGGTGACCAGAACTGTACACAGTACTCCAAGTGTGGCCTCACCAATGCCCTGTACAACTTCAACAAGACATCCCAACTCCTGCATTCAATGTTCTGACCAATGAAACCAAGCATGCTGAATGCCTTCTTCACCACCCTATCCACCTGTGACTCCACTTTCAAGGAGCTATGAATCTGTACTCCCAGATCTCTTTGTTCTATAACTCTCCCCAACGCCCTACCATTAACGGAGTAGGTCCTGGCCCGATTCGATCTACCAAAATGCATCACCTCACATTTATCTAAATTAAACTCCATCTGCCATTCATCGGCCCACTGGCCCAATTTATCAAGATCCCGTTGCAATCCTAGATAACCTTCTTCACTGTCCACAATGCCACCAATCTTGGTGTCATCTGCAAACTTACTAACCATGCCTCCTAAATTCTCATCCAAATCATTAATATAAATAACAAATAACAGCGGACCCAGCACCGATCCCTGAGGCACACCGCTGGACACAGGCATCCAGTTTGAAAAACAACCCTCGACAACCACCCTCTGTCTTCTGTCGTCAAGCCAATTTTGTATCCAATTGGCTACCTCACCTTGGATCCCATGAGATTTAACCTTATGTCACAACCTACCATGCGGTACCTTGTCAAATGCTTTGCTGAAGTCCATGTAGACCACGTCTACTGCACAGCCCTCATCTATCTTCTTGGTTACCCCTTCAAAAAACTCAATCAAATTCGTGAGACATGATTTTCCTCTCACAAAACCATGCTGACTGTTCCTAATTAGTCCCTGCCTCTCCAAATGCCTGTAGATTCTGTCCCTCAGAATACCCTCTAACAACTTACCCACTACAGATGTCAGGCTCACTGGTCTGTAGTTCCCAGGCTTTTCCCTGCCGCCCTTCTTAAACAAAGGCACAACATTTGCTACCCTCCAATCTTCAGGCACCTCACCTGTAGCGGTGGATGATTCAAATATCTCTGCTAGGGGACCCGCAATTTCCTCCCTAACCTCCCATAACGTCCTGGGATACATTTCATCAGGTCCCGGAGATTTATCTACCTTGATGCGCGTTAAGACTTCCAGCACCTCCCTCTCTGTAATATGTACACTCCTCAAGACATCACTATTTATTTCCCCAAGTTCCCTAACATCCATGCCTTTCTCAACCGTAAATACCGATGTGAAATATTCATTCAGGATCTCACCCATCTCTTGTGGTTCCGCACATAGATGACCTTGTTGATCCTTAAGAGGCCCTACTCTCTCCCTAGTTACCCTTTTGCCCTTTATGTATTTGTAGAAGCTCTTTGGATTCACCTTTGCCTGATCTGCCAAAGCAATCTCATATCCCCTTTTTGCCCTCCTGATTTCTCTCTTAACTCTACTCCGGCAATCTCTATACTCTTCAAGGGATCCACTTGATCCCAGCTGCCTATGCATGTCATATGCCTCCTTCTTATTTTTGACTAGGGCCTCAATCTCCCGAGTCATCCAAGGTTCCCTACTTCTACCAGCCTTGCCCTTCACTTTATAAGGAATGTGCTTACACTGAACCCTGGTTAACACACTTTTGAAAGCCTCCCACTTACCAGACGTCCCTTTGCCTGCCAACAGACTCTCCCAATCAACTTCTGAAAGTTCCTGTCTAATACCATCAAAATTGGCCTTTCCCCAATTTAGAATTTTAACTTTTGGGCCAGACCTATCCTTCTCCATAGCTATCTTAAAACTAATGGAATTATGATCACTGGTCCCAAAGTGATCCCTCACTAACACTTCTGTCACCTGCCCTTCCTTATTTCCCAAGAGGAGGTCAAGTTTTGCCCCCTCTCTAGTCGGGCCATCCACATACTGAATGAGAAATTCCTCCTGAATACACTCAACAAATTTCTCTCCATCCAAGCCCCTAATGCTATGGCTGTCCCAGTCAATGTTGGGAAAGTTAAAGTCCCCTACTATTACCACCCTATTTTTCTTGCAGCTGTCTGTAATCTCCTTACATATTTGCTCCTCAATTTCCCGTTGACTATTTGGGGGTCTGTAGTACAATCCTATCAAAGTGATCTCTCCCTTCTTATTTTTCAGTTCTACCCATATGGACTCAGTGGGCGAACCCTCGGATATATCCCCTCTCACTACTGCCGTGATGTTCTCCCTAATCAAGAACGCAACTCCCCCTCCTCTCTTACCTCCTGCTCTATCTTTCCTATAGCATCTGTACCCTGGAACATTGAGCTGCCAGTCCTGCCCCTCCCTTAGCCATGTTTCAGTAATAGCTATAACATCCCAGTCCCATGTACCCATCCATGCCCTGAGTTCATCTGCCTTGCCCATCAGACTTCTTGCATTGAAATAAATGCAGTTTAATCTAGTCTTCCCTTGGTCTTTGCCCTGCTTTCTCAGACCATCTGTCCGGTCATGTTCTGTACACTCTCCCTTACTGCCTTTTGTTTCTGTCACCACTTTATTTCCCACTGACTTCCTGCATCGGTTCCCATCCCCCTGCCACATTAGTTTAAACCCTCCCCAACAGCACTAGCAAACACTCCCCCTAGGACATTGGTTCCAGTCCTGCCCAGATGCAGACCGTCCAATTTGTACTGGTCCCACCTCCCCCAGAACCGGTTCCAATGGCCCAGGAATTTGAATCCCTCCCTCTTGCACCATCTCTCAAGCCACGTATTCATCTTAGCTATCCTGTCATTCCTACTCTGACTAGCCCGTGGCACTGGTAGCAATCCTGAGATTACTACCTTTGAGGTCCTACTCTTTAGTTTAACTCCTAACTCCCTAAATTCAGCTTGTAGGACCTCATCCTGTTTTTTACCTATATCGTTGGTGCCTATATGCACCACGACAACTGGCTGTTCACCCTCCCCCTCCTGAATGTCCTGCAGCCGCTCCGAGACATCCTTGACCCTTGCACCAGGGAGGCAACATACCATCCTGGAGTCTCGGTTGCGTCCGCAGAAACGCCTGTCTATTCCCCTTACAATCGAGTCCCCTATCACTATAGCTCTGCCACTCTTTTTCCTGCCCTCCTGTGCAGCAGAGCCAGCCACGGTGCCATGAACCTGGCCACTGCCACCTTCCCCTGGTGAGCCATCTCCGCCAACAGTATCCAAAACGGTATACCTGTTTTGGAGGGAGATGACCGCAGGGGACCCCTGCACTGCCTTCCTACTCTTCCTCTGTCTGTTGGTCACCCATTCACTATCTCCCTCAGTAATTTTTATCTGCGGTGTGACCAACTCACTGAACGTGCTATCCACGACTTTCTCAGCATCGCGGATGCTCCAAAGTGAGTCCATCCGCAGCTCCAGAGCCGTCAAGCGGTCAAACAATAGCTGCAGCTGGACACACTTCCCGCAGGTGAAGGAATCAGGGATACAGGAAGGATCCCTGAATTCCCACATCCCACAAGAGGAACATGACACGGCGCTGGGATCTCCTGCCATGACTTAACCCTTAAGTTAGCTTAACAACAACTGCAATGTCAAGAGAAAAAAAAGGAAAGAAAAACTACTTACCACTCCCTTTAAGGAGTTTACTCCTTTAAATTGTTCTCAATTTAGAGAATGTTAACTACACTAGGGACCTTGATTGACTAAAAAATAAACGCTACTTCCTATAAGACCTGCAGACCTTCCCTTTCCTTTAGTTACTGTCGATAAGTAGAAATACTCACCTGAACCGACTCACCAATCAGGTGCCTCCCCTGTGTCGCGTCCCGATCTGATTCCTGACATCACTTCGAACTCGGTCGCAGCTCAGCTCGGCTCCTCTCAGCGCTCTGAAATCCCGCCTTTTATCGGACGCTCCCTCCGCTCGGCTCGGCTCCTCTCAGCGCTCTGAAATCCCGCCTTTTATCGGACGCTCCCTCCGCTCGGCTCGGCTCCTCTCAGCGCTCTGAAATCCCGCCTTTTATCGGACGCTCCCTCCGCTCGGCTCGGCTCCTCTCAGCTGTTCTCAGCGCTCTGAAATTTAAGAGGCGTGTCCCGGGATGAGGTTAGTTATATTCCAGTCTGGGTGACCAATAGCACGGAGCGTTGGACAGTCGATATGTCCGGTAGCGGTGACAGTACCGGGGCCGGCCCGTGTACCTGTAAGGAAGAGAGAGAGATACATAACACCCGAAACAATTGACTCGATCTGCTGACCTTGGTCCTGGTAAAACAAGAGAGCTGAAAGGTTTTCTTTCAGGGATTAGGGGAACTCCCTTCCCCGGGTGCCATCACCGGGTATTATTAGTACCAACCCTAGGAGCCCTCTTCTGACACCAAATCGTAAGCGAGGAAAATCCGGAAGGTAAAACAGAACTAACAGACTCAGGTGTTACCCAGAACAATAGTTTATTACGAGTGTACACAGGAGAACAGTCTCAGCCACCCCAGCTGGAGACCTCGTTCTCGAAGGAAAAGTGACAATACAACTCAGTTCATACAGTTTATTAGACAACACCCACTAATTACTAATGGGGGTGTATACATGGTAATATTGACACATCATTGGTTTATAGGGTTAATCAATCAACTACTAGGCCTGCCCTTTGAACTCGAATACCTCCCTGTGAGAAGCTTATGGGCTGCAGAAGCTTCACTCTAACTTCGCATTCTTGAGCTATCTCTTCCCCTTGTTATCACTATCGGGAGGGATCTTCAGTGGGAACATGGTCTGCTGGAATACAAAGTTTTATTGAGTTATGCAGCCAAACTGACTTCTTTCCCATGCCATCAGCAGATGTTTCATCAATATGCCTTTGAACTCTTATCTCTTCTCAGGAACAGACTCCTTCTAAACATTTCTCAAGTAAGCTGGGAATGTCCTTGGTCAGCTAAACCTATCCATGTTAGTTTGAAAAGGGCTAACATAGTCAAGTATCCCATGGTGCTTTGTGTTTTGTTTCCAGCCTAACTAGACTGAATGGTACCTTTCAGACCGTTTTATACCAGTGAATTGGGGCCCACCCCTTTACAGCCCTTAATCCAAATTTTATCCCTACAATATCCCCCCTTGGGTTCTTGGCTAAGCCCAAGATATCCAACCTTTATCCGTCACCCATGGTTGCCCATAGGTATGCCCCGCTCAGTGTTGCCCTCTTGCAAGCACCGAGGCATCCCCTGGATATTGACATATGCAAGATGCTGGACCTCATCTTAACCAGGTTCCCTTCGTGTTGGCCACCAGTCCGGGTGGAAGAGAGGCAGAGCATCTGATAATCCTATCAAACTATGATTGTCTCCCCTTTTACATGCACCTTACCCCAGCGGGTGCTAGTCCGGGTACCATTCAGATGTTTTCTTAGTTGAAATCACAGAGACAATGGGGACATTCTCACCCAGGCTCTGTTTTACTACCTTTGCCAAACCCTTCATCCTCTGCTTACATTTATTACATGCCATGAAAATCAAGAAGCACATTACAACAAACTGCACTACGACTAATACATGTGAAATTAATCTAATCCAAGGATGGATCTGTATATTCTGTCCCCAATGTTCATACCGTTCAATTACCCGGTCAATATATGCACTGGGGTCTTCCCCCGGGTTTTGTCGTGGGGCCGTGAGTTCTGTCCATCTTGAACCCAGGTCTTTAGAGCTTCAAATTGGGTGTCATACTCGACCATAGTGGCTGGGACCTGCAAATCCCAAGGGGGCAATGCCCCATGGACAGCGGAGGGGCACTTACCATCAATGATATATTTTATGTCCTATATGGACAGATTAAAATGTCGGGCGGCGCTTTGTATCTTTGCCCATACATCGACATTGGGATTATATCACTTCAGGTCGGGAATGAGAAGGATCAGGCTGGATCTCTCCTGTGGTGTTAAAGGTTGAGATTCCCCCAGTGTGCCCCATGCCTCCCATTTCCCCATTTGCTGCCCCTCCGGCTGGGTTTACTCGGACAGGGGCCATGGACTTCGGCTCCCCATTTCCAGGTTGTACCGGTGCCGAAGGGCAGATACGGTTGTATTCGGGCAGGCCCTCGGTCTGCGGCGTTTTGTGCTGCTGAGCCTCCATTGCCTTAACAATTCTCCCCCAAACCTTTAAATCGTCCAACTCCTCCGTTGCTGGCGCTTCCAGATCCAACAGACTGAAAACTCGAACTTTAGCCTCTTGGACAGGTCTCAAAAAGTCCTGCAGAGGAGACGGTCTCCCCCATTTGTCGACAATAAAAGATCCTGTCTGATCTGCCCAACTAGCGAGCAGAACGGTACCATAATTAGTTTGTTTAGCAGCCTTGTGTCCCGCCCACCACTCTATTTGATCGACTACTGGACTCGTTTCCTTCCATCCGTTCCTGATCATTTCACTTTGATATTTTAAATTAGCCTCTTGGACTCGTTTTACAACAGAGACACTGGTGGGCAGAGCCGGGACGTCCGGAGGAAGGGGTTTCCCCTCGTTACTCATGTCAATCATTACGTATATCCTTATGCTCTATCTTATACTTTAATTTATTTTACTCTAATCTTATACTTTAATCGGCACAAACGTATCACCTTATACTCTAATTTATACACACTCACTGGTCCCCGGATCACGATCCTGTGGTGATTGTCGTTCCCTTCGCCTACTTGATCCTGGCCGTCACGTGGGACTCGGTCCTCTTAATTCAGGCTCAGGCTCGGTGTTTGAGATAAACCACCACCCTTGTCCGTGTCGATCACCACGTGACTCTCAAAATCCAACCTTATACTGTATCGGAATAACGGCATAAACTTATACTCTAAGCAAACAAACACTTACACTATATCTTATATACCTACAGGTCTAGTCAATTCCGTCAATCCGTGGTCTCCGTGAGGAATTTTACTACGTGGATAATTTTAATACTGCGGCAAGTGCCACTGCCAATCCTGTCTCCAATAATGAGCCGAGCCCCTACCATAGGCTACCGGCCTCACCCTCGAGGGCTTTATAACAGGGGCACCCCCCATCTGGAGTACAGGGCTATCCTGTTTCACTATACCACGTACCCTCCAATACAGGATCCGTTAGCCGACCTGCAGCGCAGTATCCCACTTCTGACACCAACTGTTAGACTCGAATTTTTGGAGCAAAACCAGACGGAGACGGAACTGCTGACAAAGTTAAAGTTTATTAGAAAGCTTTGTGCACAAAGGGAGAGTGGTCAGCTTCCTCAAGCTCGTGACTAACTCTCAAAGGAACATCAGCACTACAAGCATGTTTATACCTTTCAATAAGCAACACCCACCTGCTGTTAAAGGTGAGGGTACATGTTTACGTAACTACAGTGGGTTTCATTGGGTGGTATAGTCTGCCACTCACTTCTCAGGTGCTACCTTGGATCGTCCCATGACATTAAACATCTCACATTCCTGAGGAGGACCCTTATCAGTAAACACATAAGTCCCAGATATTGAGACTGGGCGGGGGTCTTCACAAGTCCTGAGCAGCTCATCCCTCACTCCCTTTTGTGCTGGGGTGACCTTGGAGATATCCACCGCTTCTCCCTTAATCATCCCAAGTGAGTTAGTTAGGATAAACAATGTCCTTGAGTAAACATTCCTTAGTGTGTTCTGGAGATAAGCGAGGGGGTGGCCATAAATCCAACAAACCTGCCTTTGTCAGCTTTTACAGTGTGGGTTACGAACTGCTCCCATAATGGTCAAGTATCCCATCATGCTTTGCTGCTACCTAAATGCGACATGTGCGATTTAACTATCGAATTTTTGTGAGGATAGGAGTGGCTAATCATTCTTTATTATATATATATCAGGTTAGGTGAGGGGAGGCTGGAGGTTTTGGATCTGGGTTCACAAGCGTATTTTTCCAGTCCAACAACAGTGAGGAGGAGAGTGACAGGACAAAGACAGGTTGGTGGAATGGGCAGAAACATGGCAGATGAAATTTAACGCAAAGAAGTGCGAAGCGATACATTTTGGTGGAAGAACGAGGAGAGGAGAAATAAACTGAAGGGCACAATTCGAAAGGAGCTGCAGGAACCGAGAAATCTGGGGGTTCATGTGAACAAATCTTTAAAGATGGCCGGGCAGATTGAGAAAGCGGTTAAAGAAGCATACAAGATCGCGGGCTTTACAAATAGAGGCATAAAGTACATAAGGAAGGAAGTTATGATGAACCTTTATAAAACACTGGTTCGGCCACAACTGCAGTATTGTGTCCAGTTCTTGGCACCGCACTTTAGGAAGGATGTGAAGGCCTTTGAGAAGGTGCAGAACAGATTTATTAGAAAGGTTCCAGGAATGAAGGACTTCAGTAACGTGGATAGACTGGAGAAGCTGGGGTTGTTCTCCTGAGCAGAGAATGTTGAGAGGATATTTCGTCGATGTTTTTAAAAACATGAAGATTCGAGACAGAGTGGATCGAGAGAAACTGTTCCCATGGGCGGAAGGGTCAAGAACCAGAGGACAAAGATTTATGGAGATTGCAAAAGAATCAAAGTCAACATGAGGAAAAACGCTTTTGCACAGCGAGTGATTAAGATCTGGAATTCACTGCCTAAGTGAGTGCTGTAGGCAGATTCAATCGTGGCTTTCAAAAGAGAATTGGATAAGTACTTGAAAGGAAAAAAATGCAGGGCTACGGGTAAACTGGGGGAGTGGGGCGGGGGGTTGTGACAAGCTGGATTGCTCTTGCAGAGTGCCAGCACGGACTCGACGTGCCGAACGGTCTCCCTCCGTGCTGTCACCATTCAATGATTCTGGGATTCAAAGAGGCAGAAACAAAATAACTCAAACTTGTGAATCCTGAGATCTTTCGATCTTTATTCTAACGCCCTCCCAACTGAGCGATTACCGTCCCACTGCAAATTGAACTTTGTGTCATTATGTTGGAAGAAAATATAACCCCAGGAGGAATTGCCCCTCCCGGTCAATCCGCACTTCATATATAAACATCGCACTCATATATACACACCCACAGTTCATATATAAACATCACACTCATATATACACACCCACAGTTCATATATAAACATCACACTCATATATACACACCCACAGTTCATATATAAACATCACACTCATATATACACAACCACAGTTCATATATAAACATCACACTCATATATACACACCCACAGTTCATATATAAACATCGCACTCATATATACACACCCACAGTTCATATATAAACATCACACTCATATATACACACCCACAGTTCATATATAAACATCACACTCATATATACACACCCACAGTTCATATATAAACATCGCACTCATATATACACACACACAGTTCATATATAAACATCGCACTCATATATACACACCCACAGTTCATATATAAACATCACACTCATATATACACACCCACAGTTCATATATAAACATCACACTCATATATACACACCCACAGTTCATATATAAACATCACACTCATATATACACACCCACAGTTCATATATAAACATCACACTCATATATACGCACCCACAGTTCATATATAAACATCACACTCATATATACACACCCACAGTTTATAACAGAACAGCGCACTCCTAATCCACACCCAATTTATATTTACTTAAAGTCCTGTTCACAGCTCTTACCAAAGTCTGAACACTGAAAGTTGAACTGTTTTCCAGATACTGTCCGTCCTACTTTGTAATTTTAGCATCGGATTTTATGCAGACCGACAAAGGGAGCGGAATAGCGGTCCTGGCGGTGAATGCTGCTTCGAACGGAAGTCTCGGTGTCCAGGAGCTGGCGGGGATTGGAAAGCTCTTGTGTCACACGAAGTGTCTGAAAGGCCCGGATACACCTGAAGGTTATCAGTGCGGTGCCCACACCTCGTGCTGTAATGTTAGCGAGCCGGACATCAACTTAAAAGGCGGCTTGTTGCAAACACGTTGTGGTCACAGTTTCATTCTATGCATAACTGAACCGAAATCATTGAAAATGGAATGTTTTCGTCGCTGATTCACCATAAACAATATTTTATTATGAAATTTGATTCTTCGTTCCCCAGTGTCAGAGGGAAAATTGCATAAATCCGAGCCAGGTAGGAGTCGAACCTACAATCTTCTGATTCGTAGTCAGACGCGTTATCCATTGCGCCACTGGCCCAGCCGATGACTGGTGTGTTTTATTTCATTTTTCATTCAGAATCAACCCACAGATTGACACAGAGAGATAAACACAGCGAGAGATGCAGACAGTGTCGGTGAACACAGCGAAATGGACAAGAGATATAGAAATGTACCAAACGGCCTCAAACTCCACCAGACAGTGGCGGGTATCTGACAGGTATCAGTGAGAGGAGGTGGTGAATTTGCAGTTTGATTTGGCCCCGTGGCTGAGCTGCTCAAAGTGCCCGTTTGGTCGGGGCCTTTTGTGATATTTACCCAATTTGTGAATTAAGCAACAAAATAACACAGAGCGGTATTTGTATTAGTTCCGGAGCCAACAAGGAAAGGATTCCAGATCTGCAGTATGTAAGTGTTCCTGCACTGTACAGGCGGACCTCTCATACAATGTGTCCGAAACACCTTTTGAGGATATTGCTCCAGAGGGCTGATTGTACAAACTTCTTTACTTACAACCAGCAACCGAATCTCCATGAAGAGTTGCTGAGCGAAGCTGGTTTCGGAGCAGTTTTCGCTGTTCAGCTTTTGTAAAATTGGTTGAAACTCATTTTGAACACATCTTAGTATCAATGAGAAGGTCAGGCACAGGATTGTTGGGATGGAACCGTCTCTAACAATAAGTACAAAGTATAATTGATTATAAAGTGAAACAGCCAATCCAATCTCTCAGTCTCTCTCTCTGTCACTTTCTCGGTGACTGAACGTAAACTAGCAGAAGAAGCTAAAACAAAGAACTGTTTCCTTTTCCTTCGGGCGAGTACAGTTGAAGAGAATGATTTCTGTTTCCTGCTGGACAAATAACTGGAATGAGCAGTGTATCTGGTTCCCATGGTACCCAGTGAAATATCCACGTTTCTATCTCCCATTTACACTGATACCTTCCTTCCTCACTAATTATAGGAAACTTTTGGTCAGGTTCAATCACACTTCAGAAGTCCAGAAGCGCAAAGCAAGGTCGACACCTCATGGTGACGTAACCTACAGGTGAGGGAGGTTTGCAGGTTTACCTGGAGCTGTAAATATATAAACTCCTTCCAATGTACAAACTCCCCTCACCAACAGTAATTCAATTCGAACTGATCTGAGACTTTGGTCATTTATGGTGATTATACTTTGTGGAGTTAAAGCAGCAGTAAATCCGTTGTGTGTTATATACATAGCCGTTCAGTCAATATAAAACATTGTCATCCGACCGACCATGTGCAATGCCACAGGGGGTATGTTGGGTTACGGACAGTTCCGCCTCCAGCAGTTGTTCTCTCGGTCACACATCCGACATCACCTCTCGGTCTCACACTTCAGAGTCACGCCTGAATATAACCACATTTCTGTTTCAGACTTTAACATGGAGATCAACAATTCACAATTCAAGATGGAGAGAGCAAACAAATCAAATATTTAAGCTTGTTAACAGATAGAAAATTCACCATAAATGACTGAGGAAAAAATGAAGCAAACGGATCAAGATGAACAATTAGCAAAAGGTAACAATTAAAGAAAGGAGAAGGGGAACTGATCATATCGCCCCAAATAGTTTTTGAAAAATCCTTTCGGTTTACATCTTAGTATCTCCGTTAAGTTGGGGATGTACATCTAGAAATATTTTTCGTAACATCATAAAGACAATTAGAATACAACTTTCACAAAATAGGCCTTAATCTTACTTATACGATAGCGTGTTATTTGTTTGTAAAATCTGCAATTGTTTTACCATTCTTTAAGTTTAGAGGGATGCTCTGAATATATGTTCTACATTGAAACGTAAGTGGATTAATAAAATAAAATGTGGAAGTTTTTTTATGAACACGAAGAGTTGCTTTTCCATGTTGGATATCGCGATATATTTATTTACACAACTGTAATTTGTGAAATGATGGAATGTATTTATTTCTATATCTGTACGGGTAAGGAAATCCCCACTGGATCATTTCCAGGAACCAGTCAAGTACTTAAATTAGTTTGTCAAACCCAAAACACCCGTTGGGAATTGCTGATTGAAAATTTGAATGGGAATCAAGACCGTCACAAAGTATTGGAACAAATATACCCGCTGAGGTTTCGGGGTTGTGACTGATTTATTTCTATCACTGAGTGACCTATTTTAAACAGGGTGAAGGTACAAATCTAATGATAAGGGTCTGGGTTGGAGAAGGAACAGATGAAAGTATCAAATTTAATTACACTGATTCCACAAACACTGCACACCACATCCCTTAAACATTGTTAACTGTTTCTACATAAAACTGGAGAGGGTGTAAATAGAAAGTAACAGAACAGAAGCTCATTAATGTATCAAATTTAATTTTGATATTGTTGCACAAACACTGAACATCCCATCGCTAAAACACTGTCCCGATCTAAAATCAGTCGGCAGGACCCTGAGACACAGTGAAAATGTTGTGATTTCAACCTGGTTCAAAACACGCAGCCTTCTGATGTGGAGTCAGACGCGACTGTTCTTGCACCAGGCCCACAACAAGCGGCTGGAGCCGGATCCATTGGAGGGCGATCGGTGCAGACTGCCGCCCCGGCTCTCGGAATGTGAGAGGTGGAAACAGGAGCAGCCTGACCGCCTCAACCACAGCACAGGATCCCCGCTCGCCTTCAAATGGCATAACTGACTCTGTGGCGCAATGGATAGCGTGTTGGACTTCTACTTCGTGGTTGGCAGAGACATTCAAAGGTTGTGGGTTCGAGTCCCACCAGAGTTGGATTTTAGTTCGGGAGCTGGGAAGTGAAATTTTGCAGCAAAACCGCAACCGGATCATTGATGTCCGTCAAGGACGGGAAACTGCCCCCGACACTTCATCTTACACAAGTGGCTCCAGTCACACCCGGATTTATGATTATTAATCCACTCTGAACTGGAGGAGACTCAACATCTGCTCAGACCGAAAGTCAATCTGCTGGACTTCCGGCTCTGTCAGACTGAATGTTCCTTCAGACAGGTTTCTAACTGGACACATGCATCCTGCTGCCGTGTGAGCATTGGTGCTGGAGGGGTAGAATTCTTGCTTGCAGTAATTCTATTCCTGTAAAACTAGCTCCTGAAGTGCAGGATGGAAAGTATCCTGGCTGAGCGGTCTAAGGCGCTGGTTTAAAGCTCCAGTTAAATCCCACGATTTGTAGATGGATCAAAATCATAGTTTGTGTCTCCAAAACCGCAGCGTCCCTCCTGTAAACAAGTAATACTGAACATCTCATCTGCTATTGCAACAGCGCAGTCCGGAGGAACCACATGGCAATTCAAATAAGTAGATGCATTTTGGAACAAACGAATTATACCTTCAACTCCGGTCGAAATGTTCACAAGCAAAAGGATTGTTTGATCTCGGTGAGACTCGAATTAACAACCTCGGTATTTCCCGACCCTGTCCTGTCAGATAAGGACCGCGCACTGACCGATTGCGCCGCTGGAGCCCGGTCACTCTGATCACCTGTCCCACTCTGCTGGAAAGAATATTAAGGTGAGAGGCCCGAACCTGTGGAAACGTGTCCAGTCACTGTGATGAAAATAATATCCGCACTTCCACTTTCAGCTTCTTTCACATCCTCTGCTCCATCGCACGACACTCGGGTTTTCTGCGAACAGGTCAAAATGAACATTGCTAGAAATTCTATCAGTGGTGAGATTTTAACCCAGCGCCCACGCAGTGATTGGATTTATTGTCTTCAAGCAGTGAGCTCCGTTCACACAACGCCTCGCCAGTCTTTCACATTTTGTTTAATGCCCAAATAAATAAATTGGAGCTAATTGACCGCATTTACCCCGTGCTGGGGTTGTTCTCCTTCGAGCAGAGAAGGTTCAGAGGAGATTTGATAGAAGTGTTCAAAGTCATGGAGGGTTCAGATAAAGTTAATAAAGAGAAGCTGTTCCCATTGGCGGAAGTGTCGAGAACCAGAGGACACAGATTTGAGGTGATTGGCAAAAGAACCAAAGGCGACATGAGGAAAATCTTTTTTACGCAGCGAATGGTTATGATCTGGAATGCGCTGCCTGAAAGGGCGGTGGAAGCAGATTCAATCGTGGCTTTTAAAAAGGAATTTGATAAATACTTGAAGGGGAAAATGCAGGGCCACGGGGAAAGGGACGGGGAATGGGACTAATGGGATTGGTCTTACAAAAGGCAGGTAAGGGATTGATGGGTTGAATGGCCTCCTTCTGTGGTGTGTTCATTCTGTGATAAATATTATTTTACACACAGTGAACAGACCATCCCTGAAAGACTGCCCCGCGATAAAACAGAGTGACACTGAAACGTTGCGAAAATGCAATGACCCCGACGTGATTCGAACACGCATCCTTCTGATCTGGAGTCAGACGCGCTACCGTTGCGCCACGAGGTCCACAGCGCCCACCTGGAGCCGGATCCATAGGAGAGAGATCGGTACCGACCGCCACAGGGACTCGAAGAGGCGGAAGCAGCAGCAGCAGCACCGCAGGAGCCCCGCTCTCCAATCCAGCCGTTCCCTGCGGAGAGCTGCCAGTCCCGGCCTGAGCCCTGTCTGGGAGCCGCCTGCCATTCAGTCTTTACAGAACGGGACCTATCCAGTTTCAGCTCACACACAAGCTCAGGAATCCCACTCCTGACAGATTCACTTATTTAAACCTTGTTTAGATTCAGTGAATTGGGATTTAATTCAATCCTCATCTGCCCGCCGCTCTGTCAGTTCAGGACTTTATTTAAACCGATACTTGGAGCTCTGTTTTACAGGGTGCCGGCTGTTTCAGCATTTCTCAGTCCCACCACGAACACTTTTTGCTGCTAACATCTGTTTAATACAAAGTTCCCAGGAACGAGGGGATTTCTCCTGGGTACTGAGTTCGAGTTAAGGAACAATCGAGGTGCGATTACACTACTTGGTGTATTCTATGGGCCACCAGCTGGTGGGACGGAGATAGAGGAGCAAATTTGCAGGGAAATAACAGAGTTGCAAAAGCCATAGAGTTGTGATAACAGGGGATTTCAACTATCCTAATATAGACTGGAATAACAATAATATAAGGCGCAAAGTAGGGGAAGAATTTTTGAAATGTGTTCAGGATAACTTTCTCGACCAGTGCGTTTCTGGCCCACTGAGGAAGGAGGCATTGCTGGACTTGGTTCAAGGGAATGAGGCGGGCCAAGTGGAGCAAGTGTCAGTGGGGGAGCATTTAGGGAGCAGCGATCAGTATCATAAGGATTAGAATAGCTATGGAAATGGACTCTGTCCACTCTAAAGTAAAAGTACTCAATTGGAGGAGGGTCAATTTCAGTGTGATGAGAACAGATCTGGCCCCGGTAAATTGGAATTAAAGATTGTCAGGCAAAACTATAATTGGGCAGTGGGCGGCATTTAAAAAGATGATTCGGGTACAGAGAAGGTACATTCCAACGAGGTAGAAAGGTAGGGCAACACAAGCTCAGGAATCCCACTCCTGACAGGTTCATTTATTTAAACCTTGTTTAGATTCAGTGAATTGGGATTTAATTCAATCCTCATCTGCCCGCCGCTCTGTCAGTTCAGGACTTTATTTAAACCGATACTTGGAGCTCTGTTTTACAGGGTGCCGGCTGTTAAAGCATTTCTCACTAAAGCCAGAGCTCCCTGGATAATAAGAGAGATAGAGAGTAAGATGAAGCGGGAAACATAAAAGCGAATCAAAAAGTCTTCTACAGACATGTTAACAGTAAACGGGTAGTCAGAGGAGGGGTGGGGACGATTAGGGACCATAAAGGAGATCTACTCATGGAGGCAGTGGGCACGGCCTGAGGTACTAAATGAATACTTCGCATTGTTCTTTACCAAGGAAGAAGATGCTGCCAGATTCTCGGTAAAGGAAGATATAGTTAAGATACTGGATGGGCTAAAAAATGAGAAAGAAGAGGTACTAGAAAGGCTAAATGTACTTAAAATAGATAAGTCACCTGGTCGGTACTTCCCTCAGCAACCGAGGATGCATCCCATCCGGACCAGATGACGTATCTACTTTAAGTACAGCCAGCCTTTCCAGTACCTCCTCTTTATAAATTTTTAGCCAATCCAGTATCTCGACAACATCTTCCTTTACTGACACTCTGGCAGCGTCTTCTTCCTTGGGAAAGACAGATGCAATGTATTTATTTTGTACCTCCGCCATGCCCACTGCCTCCCACTGCTACTAATTCGTTATAATCTGGGCCAGTGGTGCAATGGATAACGCATTAGGTTCGATTCCGACCTGGCTTGGATTTTTTCATGCAAAATTTTATGGCCTTCAATACCTTGCAAGCTGTCCTACTTGGTGGTGCTGCCTGGCTCCATACCTGGTAAGTGCCTTCTCAGTGCAGCAAGCAGTGCGTCAGTGTCATAATCTGAAGGTCCTGAATTCAATCTTCAGAGAAGGCATCAAGGATTACGAAGCTTTTTTTCCATCTCTCACCTCATCTTTCCATCTTTGCTGCATCGCAAAATCAAGAACTTTTGCTTACTGCAGCACATCAAAAGATTTGCTGCCCCTTGATCTCTCTGTACCCAAACACACAGTGAAGTTTAGGAAGTCCATGGGCAATGGACTCACTGACAACACTCTTGTTTCTGTATAATTGCACCAAGACAAACGGTGAGTGGAGAATATAATCAACGATCCCGCTACCTCTCACAGGCCAAGTGAGCGCTCCACCAGTTGAGCTAATTCCTCGTTTGCTGTTTGTAAATCGCCCCTCACAGTTCCTGCCTCACACTCGCCTTCAAGCTGCTCCAAGACCAGCAGAGAAATCTTGCCTTGGGTTGCTGCTCCCTGAATATATTAAATACTTTGCTCCAATCGGCGGTATCGAGCATCAGCAAGTGAGGAAAAGCAGAACGGGAATCCGCAGTCATCATGAATGATGCTGAGAAGAGCCCGAGCCTTCGGAAGGAAGACGAGGTCACCGGAAAGCAACAGCCGCCCGAGCTCGAGGAGCAGCGAGAGCCCTGACTGACTGACTGATCGAAGACCATTTTGGCTGAAATTGAGGGCGATTTGAAGTGTTGCTGCTCAAAGGCACTCCCTGCTGGTGAGCAGAGGGAAATGCTCGAGTGAAACAGCCGTGCTCGGGCAGACACAGAAAGCTTTCAAGTTTGAGAAAGGAGAAGAGGTGTCCTGTGCCTGAGTGACAACATGTTAATCTGTGAGCTGCCTGTGAAGTTCAGAGAGTGACCTTGAGGTAATTGCTGCTTATTCCAAAATCACACTCACTCCTTCAAGCCGGAATTGAACCAGCGACCTAAGGATGACTTTATTTTGTTTTATTCACTACAGTCCTCAGCTCTACCAGCTGAGCTATCGAAGGGAAGTGATAAACAGTGCTGTCTTTGGTGATTGTTCACCGTGCGCCTGTTGACACGTTCAGACTCGTGGAGTCCGGTGCTGATCGAAGACTTCTTTTGCCTGAAAGCGAGAGCTGAGTGTTTTGAAGTATTGCTGCTCAAAAGCGCTCCCTGCTGGTGAGCAGAGGCAGAGCAGCCTTGTTTGGGCAGACACAGAAAGTTTTCAGGTTTGAGAAAGGAAAAGAGACGTCCTGTGCCTTCATGGCAACATGTTAATCTGTGAGGTGCCTGTAAAGTTAAGAGAGCGACCTTGAACTAATTGCTGCTTATTGCAAAATCACGTGTTCTCCTTCGAGCAGGAATTGAACAAATGACGGAAGGATGACTTTGTCTTATTTTCTACGACAGTCTTGTCGCTCGACCAGCTGAGGTATCGAAGGGAAGCGGTAAAAATGTTTCACTTTGGTGATTGTTCACCGTGCACCTTTGACACACCCGGACTCGTGGATTCCAGTGCTCATGACTGAAGCTGACTCGGTACCTGCTCATACCGCAGTGCTGTGGGAGTGGGAGCTGCTCCGTGTTCTCCACAGCCTGGGCCAGTGACACAATGAATAATGGGACTGATTATTGATCTGGAGATTGTGGGTTCAAGTTTACGGAGGGTGTAAAGTGGAAGGCCGGGCCTGGAGAGCATTGGAATAGTCGAGTCTGGAGGGAAACAAAGGCACGGATGAGGGTTTCAGCAGCAGAACATCATTCTGGAAGTTGGGATTTGTTTCTGCTGATGTTAATAACCGCAATAACTGGGCTGAAATTCAATATTCTGGATCGATGTCAAATAAATCAACTTTGTTTCAAACAGAATGGGTCAATTACTTGATGAATTCAAGATAAGAGACTAATTGATGTCCTCATTACCGATTATTCTGCCTTTTCTCCTTTCTCACTGTAGATTATTTCAGTTCTCATACCTTCAATTACTCTCATGGCCAAGTCCCAGCTCCCTGGACCTTCCCGAGTGCCTCTCCCAGCCGTGGGTTCCAGGGAAGGTATCAGTAATGTACCCGGGATCACTAAACACAAAACCCAGTCTGTGAATCACTTTCAGCTACTGGACTTATCGTGTGTCCCACAGCATCTCTCTCACCTTCGATGTGTGAATAGAGCATCAGGCCTGGGAATCTCGTCTTAAATTTAAATACACTCAGCAAATGTATTTAACAAAATGCAAACAAGTAAACACATCACGGCCCAATAATCCAGCACTAAATTCAAAGGAGTAAGTCTGTTATCAAACTCCTTGAGTGGACAGAATAAAGAAAAATCCCAACTCTAAGATCCCCTCGAATCCTTTGCAAATTCCTTACAAATCTTGACAATAATCAACAAGTCTAATTGAATGTTGACCTTTATCTTGAGTGGGGTTGGAATACAGAAGTGATGCTTCAGTTGTAATGAACCTTGGTCAGACCCCACCTGGAGAACTGGGCACCGAACCGAGGGAGAGATTAATCGGCCTTAGAAAAGGTACAGTGCAGATTCACCAGAATGATGCCGGGGTTAAAAGGGTTAAATTATGAGGATGGGTGGCATAAACTTGGTTTTTATTCCCATGAGTTTAGAGCATTGAGATGTGATCTGATGAAGGTGTTTAAAATTATAAAGGGATTCAATAAGGTAAATACAGAGAAATGATTTCTTCTGGAGGGGGAATTCAGAACAAGAGGGCATAAGAAATAGGAGCAGGAGTGGGCCATACGGCCCCTCGAGCCTGCTCTGCCATTCAGTAAGAACTTGGCTGATCTTCTACCTCAACTCCACTTTCCTGCCTGATTCCTTGATTCCCTCGGTGTCCAAAAATCTCTCGATCTCATTCTTGAAAATACTTAACAACTGAGCATCCACAGCCCTCTGGGGCAGAGAATTCCAAAGATTGACAACCCTCTGAGTGAAGAAATATTTCCTCATTTCTGTCCTAAATGGCCGACCCCTTATCCTGAGACTATGCCTCCTAGTTCTAGACTCTTCAGCCAGGGGAAACAGCCTCTCAGCATCTACCCTGTCAAGCCCTCCAAGAATTTTTGACGTTTCAATGAGATCACCTCTCATTCTTCTAAACTTCAGACAATATCGGGACATTCTGCTCACTCTCTCCACATGCAACAATCCTCTCATCCCAGGAATCAATCTAGTGAACCTTCATTGCACCCCCTCTAATCAAGTATATCCTTCCTCAGGTAAGGAGACCAAAACTGTACACAGTACTCCAGGTGTGGCCTCACCAAAGCCCGATATAATTGCAGCAAGACTTCCTTACTCTTATTCTCCAAACCCCTTGCAATAAAGGCCAACATACTATTTGCTTTCCAAATTGCTTGCTGGATCTGCATGTTAACTTTCTGTGATCCGTGTGCAAGGACATCCAAATCCCTCTGAACACCAATAATTCTTAATCTCTCATCTTTTAAATAATATTCTGCTTTTCTATTCTTCCTACCAAAGTGAATAATTTCACATTTCCCCACATTATACTCCATCTGCCACCTTCTTGATAATATTAAAATTAGAGCTGGGTCATTTATGAGTAAAATAAGGTTGAAATTTTTCACACAAAGGGTTGTGGAAATTACAAACTCACTTCCCTGGAAGGCTGTGGATGCTGGGGCTCGACTGAAATTTTCATTATTGAGATCAAAAGGTTTTTGTTGTGTGAGGGTTGCAAGGGATTTTTTTTTATTCCTTCATCGGATGTGGGCATCGCTGGCGAGACCAGCATTTATTGCCCATCCGTAATTTCCTCTGAGAAGGTGGTGGTGAGCCACCTTCTTAAACTGGTGCAGTCCGTGTGGTGAAGGTTCTCCCACAGTGCTGTTAGGAAGGGAGTTCCAGGATTTTGACCCAGCAATGATGAAGGAACGGCGATATATTTCCAAGTCGGGATGGTGTGTGACTTGGAGGGGAACGTGCAGGTGGTGTTGTTCCCATGCGCCTGCTGCTCTTGTCCTTCTAGGTGGTAGAGGTCGCGGGTTTGGGAGGTGCTGTCGAAGAAGCCTTGGCGAGTTGCTGCAGTGCATCCTGTGGATGGTCCACACTGCAGCCACAGTGCGCCAGTGGTGAATGGAGTGAATGTTTAAGGTGGTGGATGGGGTACCAATCAAACGGGCTGCTTTGTCCTGGATGGTGTCGAGCTTCTTGAGTGTTGTTGGAGCTGCACTCATCCAGGCAAGTGGAGAGTATTCCATCACACTCCTGACTTGTGCCTTGTCGATGTGGAAAGGCTTTGGGGAGTCAGGAGGTGAGTCACTCGCCACAGAATACCCTGCCTCTGACCTGCTCTTGGAGCCACAGTATTTATATGGCTGGTCCAGTTTAGTTTCTGGTCAATGAGGACCACCAGGATCTTGATGGTGGGGGATTCGGCGATGGTAATGCCTTTGAATGTCAAGGGGAGGTGGTTAGACTCTCTCTTGTTGGAGATAGTCATTGCCAGGCACTTGTCTGGCGTGAATGTTACTTGCCACTAATCAGTCCAAGGCTGGATGTTGTCCAGGTCTTGCTGCATGCGGGCACGGACTGCTTCATTATCTGAAGGGTTGCGAATGGAACTGAACACTGTGCAATCATCAGTGAACATCCCCATTTCTGACCTTATGATGGAGGGAAGGTCATTGATGAAGCAGCTGAAGATGATATGGAGCAAAGGCGAGTAAATGGAGTTGTGGTACAGATTAGTCCTGATCCAATTGAATGGCGGAGCAGGATTGTGGGGCTGAATGGCTGATTCCAAATCCTGAACCCAGTCACTGACACCAATCACCTCCACTCTGATAAAAAAAAACCCACAGTCACTGACACCAATCTCACTGAATGGTGGAACAGGCTCGAGGGGCTGAATATCCGACTCCTGTTCCTAGTGTTCCAATGTCACACTGAAGTTGCTAACATTCCTCTTCACAGTTCTTAATGCTCCCTATCTTGGTGTTGTCAGGAAATGTTGATCTTATGCCCTTGTACCCAAGCCCAGGTCATTGCTCGATATTGACAAGAGCAATGGTCCCAACACTGCTAATGGAGGAGATGACCATTTACATCCCTATAGTCTGAAAAACAATCATTAACCACAACTCTGCCCTTTATCCAACTTCCCATCCACACTGACCCACTCCCTATAATAGCGTGAGCTTTAATCTGATCAACAAGACTCCTGTCCGGCATCTTATCAAACACTTTTTAACAATCCATCTTCACAACATCCATTGCATTTTATCCCTACACTGTGTTATTTCCTCCAATAATCCCTGCTGTCTGTCCTGAATTAATCCATTTTATCCCTACACTGTGTTATTTCCTCCAATATTCCCTGCTGTCTGTCCTGAATTAATCCATTTTATCCCTACACTATGTTATTTCCACCTATAATCCCTCCTGTCTGTCCTGAATTAATCCATTTTATCCCTACACTGTGTTATTCCCTCCAATATTCCCTGCTGTCTGTCCTGAATTAATCCATTTTATCCCTACACTGTGTTATTTCCTCCAATAATCCCTGCTGTCTGTCCTGAATTAATCCATTTTATCCCTACACTGTGTTATTTCCTCCAATAATCCCTGCTGTCTGTCCTGAATTAATCCATTTTATCCCTACACTGTGTTATTTCCTCCAATAATCCCTGCTGTCTGTCCTGAATTAATCCATTTTATCCCTACACTGTGTTATTCCCTCCAATAATCCCTGCTGTCTGTCCTGAATTAATCCATTTTATCCCTACACTGTGTTATTCCCTCCAATAATCCCTGCTGTCTGTCCTGAATTAATCCATTTTATCCCTACACTGTGTTATTTCCTCCAATAATCCCTGCTGTCTGTCCTGAATTAATCCATTTTATCCCTACACTGTGTTATTCCCTCCAATAATCCCTGCTGTCTGTCCTGAATTAATCCATTTTATCCCTACACGGTGTTATTCCCTCCAATATTCCCTGCTGTCTGTCCTGAATTAATCCATTTTATCCCTACACTGTGTTATTCCCTCCAATAATCCCTGCTGTCTGTCCTGAATTAATCCATTTTATCCCTACACTGTGTTATTCCCTCCAATATTCCCTGCTGTCTGTCCTGAATTAATCCATTTTATCCCTACACTGTGTTATTTCCTCCAATATTCCCTGCTGTCTGTCCTGAATTAATCCATTTTATCCCTACACTGTGTTATTCCCTCCAATATTCCCTGCTGTCTGTCCTGAATTAATCCATTTTATCCCTACACTGTGTTATTCCCTCCAATATTCCCTGCTGTCTGTCCTGAATTAATCCATTTTATCCCTACACTGTGTTATTCCCTCCAATATTCCCTGCTGTCTGTCCTGAATTAATCCATTTTATCCCTACACTGTGTTATTTCCTCCAATATTCCCTGCTGTCTGTCCTGAATTAATCCATTTTATCCCTACACTGTGTTATTCCCTCCAATATTCCCTGCTGTCTGTCCTGAATTAATCCATTTTATCCCTACACTGTGTTATTCCCTCCAATATTCCCTGCTGTCTGTCCTGAATTAATCCATTTTATCCCTACACTGTGTTATTCCCTCCAATATTCCCTGCTGTCTGTCCTGAATTAATCCATTTTATCCCTACACTGTGTTATTCCCTCCAATAATCCCTGCTGTCTGTCCTGAATTAATCCATTTTATCCCTACACTGTGTTATTTCCTCCAATAATCCCTGCTGTCTGTCCTGAATTAATCCATTTTATCCCTACACTGTGTTATTCCCTCCAATATTCCGTGCTGTCTGTCCTGAATTAATCCATTTTATCCCTACACTGTGTTATTCCCTCCAATATTCCCTGCTGTCTGTCCTGAATTAATCCATTTTATCCCTACACTGTGTTATTCCCTCCAATAATCCCTGCTGTCTGTCCTGAATTAATCCATTTTATCCCTACACTGTGTTATTCCCTCCAATAATCCCTGCTGTCTGTCCTGAATTAATCCATTTTATCCCTACACTGTGTTATTTCCTCCAATATTCCCTGCTGTCTGTCCTGAATTAATCCATTTTATCCCTACACTGTGTTATTCCCTCCAATAATCCCTGCTGTCTGTCCTGAATTAATCCATTTTATCCCTACACTGTGTTATTTCCTCCAATATTCCCTGCTGTCTGTCCTGAATTAATCCATTTTATCCCTACACTGTGTTATTCCCTCCAATATTCCGTGCTGTCTGTCCTGAATTAATCCATTTTATCCCCACACTGTGTTATTCCCTCCAATATTCCCTGCTGTCTGTCCTGAATTAATCCATTTTATCCCTACACTGTGTTATTTCCTCCAATATTCCCTGCTGTCTGTCCTGAATTAATCCATTTTATCCCTACACTGTGTTATTCCCTCCAATAATCCCTGCTGTCTGTCCTGAATTAATCCATTTTATCCCTACACTGTGTTATTCCCTCCAATATTCCCTCCTCTTTGTCCTTTATTAAAGTCCAGTTTTTTCCCTCGAGTTTGACATCAATCAGGTTTAAAATTGATGCAGAGTTTCAGCCAATGAGGGAGATCCGGGCTCAGCCCCGCCCACTCGGTGCCACAAGTCCCGCCCCTCACCCACTGCCATTGGTTGGAGGACCAACCGCCCGCTCGGTCCTCCAGCCCCTCTCCGCTCTTCCTATTGGTCCGGAGCTCCCGTCAATCACCAGGGCAGTGTGAGCTGAGCATGCGCGGCGGGCGGGGAGTGAGGCCGAGATCGTGTCGGCAACAGGTGAGAGATGGGCGGGGGGAGCGGGTTAATAAACCCCGGGGGAGGGGGCGGGGGCTTTACAAACCCCGAGTGCGGCCCCGGGCCCGAATATCAAACAGTGAACATTCTCCTCTCTCTCTCTACACTCCGGGGGCTCCGGTTTAGATCAGACCCGAAACTCAACACGCGGCCCGCGGCCTCCGAGCATGCGCAGTGTCAGCGTCAAACCTCGTGACTCATCGAATCAGGGAGCGTCTGTAAATGAAGGAGAAATTTGGATCGGTCAGGGAGCGTCTGTAAATGAAGGAGAAACGGTGATCAGTCAGGGAGCGTCTGTAAATGAAGGAGAAATGTTGATCAGTCAGGGAGCGTCTGTAAATGAAGGAGAAATGGTTATCGGTCAGGGAGCGTCTGTAAATGGAGGAGAAATCGTGATCGGTCAGGGAGCGTCTGTAAATGGAGGAGAAATAGTGATCGGTCAGGGAGCGTCTGTAAATGAAGGAGAAATGGTGATCGGTCAGGGAGCGTCTGTAAATGGAGGAGAAATGGTGATCGGTCAGGTCGCGTCTGTAAATGAAGGAGAAATGGTGATCGGTCAGGGAGCATCTGTAAATGAAGTCAAAATGGTGATCGGTCAGGGAGCATCTGTCAATGAAGGAGAAATGGTGATCGGTCAGGGAGCGTCTGTAAATGAAGGAGAAATGGTGATCGGTCAGGGAGCGTCTGGAAATGATGGAGAAATGGTGATCGGTCGGGGAGCGTCTGTAAATGATGGAGAAATGGTGATCGGTCCGGGAGTGTCTGTAAATGAAGGAGAAATGGTGATCGGTCAGGGAGCGTCTGGAAATGATGGAGAAATGGTGATCGGTCGGGGAGCGTCTGTAAATGAAGTAGAAATGGTGATCGGTCGGGGAGCGTCTGTAAATGATGGAGAAATGGTGATCAGTCCGGGAGTGTCTGTAAATGAAGGAGAAATGGGAGGGAGGGAGCTCTGGGCTCTTGCTGTGCCTTTTTAATCCCTTGCTTTTATCAATTCCCTCTCTCTCTCCTCAGGAATCTTTTCGATGAAATGCTGCAAGGTGATGATCCAGAAAGAGACATTTTGTGAGAAGGAAGAGGAGGAATCCTTGGCCAAGAATCGTTCTCTCCGCTGGGGACCGACTGACTGAGACCTTCACCGCAGCCTGGACCCATGGGGGTCACGTGAGTAATGTCTGTCTGTTACCCCGGGGGTTAATTCCCTCTCAGAGCCCCTGGGTTTTAAACAGGAGGGTGGAGATCGAACAGGGAGGGGGGAAGAGATCGAACAGGGAGGGGGGAAGAGATCGAACAGGGAGCGGGGAAGAGATCGAACAGGGAGCGGGGAAGAGATCGAACAGGGAGCGGGGAAGAGATCGAACAGGGAGCGGGGAAGAGATCGAACAGGGAGCGGGGAAGAGATCGAACAGGGAGCGGGGAAGAGATCGAACAGGGAGGGGGGAAGAGATTGAGTGCAGATTTGAAGCAGCCAGTTTCAGCATCTTCAGGGGAGGAGGGAGGGGGACCAGTGAGTGTAGAACTGAACCCAGTCAGAGTCAGCACCTTCAGAGAATGGAGAACACTCCGAGCACATTGTAAATGTTGTGCTCGGTTTGGATTTCAGCACAGGGAAGAGGGAGAGTGTGTGGGATGGGGATTTACAGCTTTGGGGAAAAAACGGAGGAAAGAATGTTCCATAGAAATTAGAATTGTTTGTTCTGAATTTCTATCCTGTACTTACAGTGATGACTTTTGTAAACTCCTTTTACAGGGTACTAGAAGGGGAGGATTTACTGACGGGAAACACAAACTGCCAGTGTGTGTGACCTGTGGGTTGTGGGTGTGCGGCTTGCAACAGTGGTAATGTGTGAGGGTGAGAGGAAGCATCTGATTGAAAGAGTTTATTGTGAGTTGGGAGATGGGGCCCCCCCTTGCTGGTGAGAAGCCATTAAACAGCCCAGAGAGGCCTGGCTGCTCGCAGGAATCGGGTAAATCACCAGGCAGGACCAATCCACTCTCTGCCTCTCTCCCCCTCTCTCTCTCTGTCTTTTCCCCTCTCTCTCTCTGTCTTTTCCCCTCTCTCTCTGTCTTTTCCCCTCTCTCTCTGTCTTTTCCCTCTCTCTCTGTCTTTTCCCCTCTCTCTGGTCTTTTCCCCTCTCTCTCTGTCTTTTCCCTCTCTCTCTGTCTTTTCCCTCTCTCTCTGTCTTTTCCCCTCTCTCTCTGTCTTTTCCCTCTCTCTCTGTCTTTTCCCCTCTCTCTCTGTCTTTTCCCCTCTCTCTCTGTCTTTTCCCCTCTCTCTTCTGTCTTTCCCCTCTCTCTCTGTCTTTTCCCTCTCTCTCTGTCTTTTCCCTCTCTCTCTGTCTGTTCCCCTCTCTCTCGTCTTCCCTCTCTCTCTCCTCTCTCTCTCTCTCTCTCCTCTCTCTCTCTCTCTCTGTCCCTCTCTCTCTCTCTCTCTGTCCCTCTCTCTCTCTCTCTCTCTCTGTCCCTCTCTCTCTCTCTCTCTCTCTCTGTCCCTCTCTCTCTCTCTGTCCCTCTCTCTCTCTGTCCTCTCTCTCTCTCTCTCTCTGTCCTCTCTCTCCTCTCTGTCCCTCTCTCTCTCTCTCTCTGTCCCTCTCTCTCTCTCTCTCTCTGTCCCTCTCTCTCTCTCTCTCTCTGTCCCTCTCTCTCTCTCTCTCTCTGTCCCTCTCTCTCTCTCTGTCTCTCTGTCTCTCTGTCTCTGTCCCTCTGCCCCTCTGCCCCTCACCTCCTCTCTCTCTCTCTCCCTTGCTCTCTCTGTCTTTTTCTCTCTCTCTGTCCCCCTCTCTCCCTCTGCCTCTCGCCTCCTCCCTCTCTCGCCCTCTCTCTGTCTTTTGCTCTCTCTCTGTCCCTCTCTCTCTCTGACTCTCTCCCCACTCTGACTCTCTCCCCGTTCTGCCTTTCTTTCTCTCTCACTTTCTCTCCCCTTCTCTCTCGCTGCCTCTCGCCCCCTCTCTCTGTGCTTTTCTCTCTCTCTGCCACTCTCTCTCTCTCTGTTGTCTCTCTGAATTTCTCTTGATTGAAAAGTTCTCCGGTACGGTACGGCCCATGTGTGTCTCAGTGTCAGCTCCTGTACATGTACAGCACACAGTGGGTAAAAGGGAACGATTCACTCCTGTCTGGCACTGTACGGCCCGTGTGTGTCTCAGTGTCAGCTCCTGTACATGTACAGTACACAGTGGGTAAAAGGGAACGATTCACTGAGAGATTGCAATGTTGAGTGTAACGGTTATTTGAGGGGTTCAGTCCCTAAACGGGCTGTGTTTTGACAGACACTTTTTAAAGTAAGGAGTTGAGTTTAGTTTAGGGAGGTGGTCCAATCCGTGTCTGGGACTCACTGGCCCTGTGAAATATTGAATTTTGCTCACAATATGGTGTGTTTGGATTAATAGGGGACAAGGTTTAACTGCACTGGGCTGGATTGTTTTATAAATCTCTCATTGACTGGTCTTTCAGACCAGGATGGGAGCTGCTTCTCTCTCTCTCTCTCTGTGTAAACACCCTGAGGCAGTGAAACACTCTCTGACAAACTGTTCACAGGAACCAACCCATCAGACATGGGGAATATACAAATACCTGGGACTGGAAATGAGCCTGCCACCAACAGAGCAGAGAGAAGGAGGAAATCATCACACTTCAAGATCTGGATCTGTTGTCAAATGTAAAGAATCTTACAACACCAGGTTATAGTCTAACAATTGTCAACCCCAGTCCATCACCGGCATCTCCACATCATGGATCTGTTGTGTCTTTGGAGCAGGTTCTGGTTAATTTTACTGCTTTAAAGTTATGTTATGGGACCAGTGAGACTGACACACACACACACACACACACACACACACACAGTACAGTCAGGAGCCACGTGGTCCTTGTACAGACATTGGTTTTGAATTGAGCTGAGCTGTGCCACAAATGAATATGGGATTAAAATCTCAAATTCCAATCAGTTTGCTCCCGAGCTTCCCCATGTGTCTGTGTGGTTCCATTACAATACAATTTCACATGGGGGCCCAAAATGGCTTCGGAATTAACACGATTTCTTTCTGAGTTGTCAGTGACCTTTCAAAAATTAAACTTCAAACTAAGAAAACATTTGGAGGCTGTTTTCACATTTCGGCTCTCTGCGTGCTGCAGGACGCTCCCTGAAAGTGCTTTTAATTTCAGTTAAGACCCGAGATATGTCACATTGTCAGCCTCTGAATAATAGTTTGATCCACTTTGTGTTATTTCTGAAAAGTTGCACTTGCACTGAACGAAGGGAGGAATTTGGGCTCGAACAGATGGTGATATTCTGGCATGACGGAGCTGGCAGAGATGAGCGATTGGGTCCACAGCATTCCTGCCCTCCCCACCATCTTCTTTAACTGTCCAAAAAGCATTTGGACAGTTACATGGGGAAGATGGGTATCGAGGGATATGGCCAAGTGCAGGCAATTGGGACTAGCTTCGTGGTATAAACTGGGCGACATGGACATGTTGGCCGAAGGGCCTGTTTCCATGTTGTAACTTCTATGATTCTATGATTCTATATTTTTGTATTGCTTGAAACAGCATGTAAGGGTTAACTTCTGATACTATATAAAGTTTGTTACTGTGTGTCTCAGTGTCAGCTCATGAGAAAAAGACAGAGAGAGGGAGAGAGAGACAGAGAAAAAGGCAGAGAGAGGGGGAGAGAGGCAGAGAGAGAGAAAAGGACAGGGAGAGAGGCAGAGAGAGCGTGGCAGAGAGAGGGGGAAACATATCAAAGTA